>NW_024656314.1:0-201 GCF_008729295.1 Plectropomus leopardus
TGGAACAGTGCTTAAAAAATATGATAATTTTGTAAAATAATTTCCAATCTGTAATTATGATAATTATGCATAGTTATTCCTAAGCTTTTTCCCTAGCTTTAAAATAAATAAAATAAATCTCTAAATCTAGCCCTTTGAGACCAGAGAATATTCACTTGATGCCTTTCAAAATCCAGAGCAACAAGCAACTTCAGGAGAACT
>NW_024656315.1:0-505 GCF_008729295.1 Plectropomus leopardus
AAAGAGACACAAAATAAATACAGAGACACAAAAAACTACAAAGAGACAAAAAAAATAATACAGAAAAGGGGAAACAAAGAGACAAAAAGCAAATACAAAAAGACACGGAAAGTGAGGAGATGCTAAAGACATGCAGAGACACAAAATAACAATAAAGAAGCAAAAGAAGCAAGAAGATGCATTTAAAGGGTCAAAACGACAACAGAAAAACCCAAAACCAGCTCCGAGTCTGGTTTTTGAGGTGCTCCTCAGAGGGAAAGATTTTACTTTTAGTTACTTTAGTTACTTTAGTTACTTTACGGATTCATATTACTGATACAAAATATCACCAATAATGACGACTGAAATCTGAGTTCAGAGTTTGTTAAGAAAGTTATTTGAAGACATCTCAAAACTGATCAGTTAATCAATAACAAAAACTGGTTTTAGTCCAAACGCTTCGGGATGTTTGATTTATCCAACAGGTGACAGAAAAAAAACACACAAAGAAACCACCTGCGGCTCC
>NW_024656316.1:0-325 GCF_008729295.1 Plectropomus leopardus
ATATATTTATTTAATTTCGATGTGACGTCACAAACAAACGAATCATCAGGAGTTTCTTTAAAAAGCTCCAGCTGCGTTTCAGGAGACTAACGAGGTGACTCAAGGGTTAACCTGAGACAGGGGAGGGAGGCGGGCTCACACACACCTCAGCAGGTGAAACCATGGCAACGGACAGGAAGCAACACAAACTTATACACACACAGTGTTTCCACATCCGTATGTTACCATGGTGATCCTAACAGTTTCATGTGTGTGATGATGTCATGAGGGGAGGAGCTCAGTTTGTCCTGAACAGATCACAGATCAGTTTACCCCGACCTCAGTC
>NW_024656317.1:0-410 GCF_008729295.1 Plectropomus leopardus
GTTTTATTTTAATGATCGACGATAAAATCAGTTATGAAAAGGTGTGTGTATTACACTCAGCTAACACCAGGGAAGGCAGTCTGCGATACATGCAAAGAAAGTGTCGGCATGAGATGAACTCTTACTTAGTAAAACCTCAGGGTTTTTTAAAATTTTCACTGAACATTATTAAAAAAATGCTGGAAACTTGCTGTATATGATGTTGAAAGTTTGCTAAAGGAATTTAAAGTTTGTTATTTTCCAAAAATCAAAAATTTTGAAAGAAACATTTTCATTGTTATAGTAAATACATATTGTTTCCAAATATCGGTTATGGTCTCATTAGGAACTAATAACCAGTATCCGCCCTGAAAAACCATCAGTCGACCCCTACTTTGGAATAAAGATTACTGACTTTATACATATAGTTT
>NW_024656318.1:0-781 GCF_008729295.1 Plectropomus leopardus
AATTTAAATTTATTGGTAAAAATGTGACCCATAAAACTGACTTTATTCTCTCAACACACACACACACACACACACACACTGTTTCAACTAATCAGCTGTGAGTCTTTTTGTATGCGAGCAGCAGCTGATAACATCTGAGCTGCTTCCCTGCTGCTCTGCACATGAATGCATCACACACACACACACACACACACACACACACACACAGGGATTATCACACTTTGCTGTAACCTCTGAGCTGCTGCAGAGCTGAAAAAAAAAAACCTTTAAAGGGTCATTTCACTCAAATTGCAGCACTCTGAGTCTGCAGTTTGACTTTTATTTGTCCTTTTACTTTTTCTGCTGATTGAAACTTTAAATATCCCGAACAGCTTCATCTGGACCTCCTGAACTCCTCAGATCATTATTTTATTTTAATGAAAACGTCTTTGGGTGTGAGGAGTGTTGATGAGGTTGTGTTTACGCTGAATACGACTCTGATTTCAGTTATCAGCCGAGTGTTTAGGATGTGGAACATTTAAAGGCCTCCGCTTCACGTCACCGCTCACACGAAGAGAAAACATCATCACAACTCGTTATAGATAATCATCATCCAGAACCAACAACACAGTTTCTAATCAAATATAAACATTTTGTGGAAGATATTTAACCCCTTGAATCCTGGAGTGACATCACTTTCCTCGTCCTGCTCTCAGAGCCTTCAACCGCGGAGCAAAACGTGGAAAAAAGGCAACGAGCAACATAACAAATGTTCAATAAACTGTTGAGAAAAAAATTAGGA
>NW_024656319.1:0-505 GCF_008729295.1 Plectropomus leopardus
TATTATTGTTGTTGTTATTATTATGATTATTATTGTTATTGTTATTATTGTTACAATGAATGTCACTATCTTTGTTATTATTCATTTTTAGGATATTAAAGGTGATGTCCCTGTGTAAGTCTGAAATGAAACTCATAATTTGTTGTTAATATTGTTAATATTATTTATTAATTTATTAGAGGTGAAGTCACCGTGCGAGCATGAGGTCCACGATGCGCTCTGCGGCCGTGAAGCCGTCCTCGTTGAGGCGCTCCCACCTCAGCAGCAGGTTGTGCCAGTCGGCTGCATTGTCTTTGATCTTTCGGGCACTTCCTGTGACAGCAGAGCACTTCCTGTTTGCTGAGGTCACTGTTGAGTCAGCTGATTGACCTGAGAGGAGACAGGAAGTGATGTCATGTTTATGAGCAGGGTTCATATTTGACCGATAACTTTCCAGGACTTTAAGTCAAATGTCAAAGAGGACCCCTCCACAGTTTGACAGCTTTTGAATAGAGATTATTATCAT
>NW_024656320.1:0-594 GCF_008729295.1 Plectropomus leopardus
TTGGGCGGGAACAGTTTTTGGTGGGGACAGTTTTCAGAGGGGACAGTTTTGGGCGGGGACAGTTTAAGGCGGGGACAGTTCTCAGAGGGGACAGTTTTGGGCGGGGACAGTTTTTGGTGGGGACAGTTTTGGGCGGGGACAGTTTTCAGAGGGGACAGTTCTCGGTCTCTTGGCTGTTTTTTGTTTTTCGGGTTAAATATTTGGGACGGTTTCATCACACGGAGTCAAACAGACTTCGAGCGGTTAATGAGTGACGGACGATCTCTGACAGCTGATTGGCTGAGAGGACAAACAGGATGTCCGCCTCCCTGTGGACTCGGGACCCCAGACTGCAGATTGTTTAACCCCTTCATGTCCACCAGCAGACGCCCTTCATCTGTTTTACTGACTTTATGAAAAGTTCACAGTTTATCACCAAAACTTCTTTTTCACTAAAGTTTCAGTCAAACTTTAAAACTAAATTCTCTGAAACGACCGTCGAGGCTCCTGATTGGCTCTTTGTCATTAAGCAGACAGCTGTCTAAAAATATTTTCAAAATAAAATGAATTCAGAGCGAATCAGGCGTGAACACTGTGATAAAACTTAGGGACTGT
>NW_024656321.1:0-1516 GCF_008729295.1 Plectropomus leopardus
ATAATGATAATAAATTGGCTAAGGAAGAGAACCAAAAAAAGTTGTTAAAGTAAAAAAAATCAACAAAACTTTTTCTTTTAAAAATATCAAAAAATGCCACGTTTTCGTTAAAAAACGCCCTAAATTTCTTTGAATGACAAAATGAACATTACATTACAAAACATTAAAAAAGGCTTTTTTTCTTTAAAATTAAAACAAACAAACAAAAAAAATCAAGAAAAAATGTCCAAAAAGAAAAATGCCCTCTGAAGTTCCTTTCTTTAAAAAAATGGCAATAAAATAAATAGAAAATATAACCGTTTAAAGTTATATGCCCCTATCCTAAAACCAAAAAAAATACATTAGTTCCTCCGTGTGCTTGAAAAAATATTTGACATGCCTCCGTCTTTTTGCCCCCCTCCTCTCATAAATAACAAACAGTCCCTAAGTCATATTTTTAAGTAAAGTCTTTTTTGATAAGGTCGTTTCAGTGAATGTTTGGTCTTCAGATTTCCTGGAAGAATCCTGGAAACACACACACACACACACACACACACACACACACACACACACACACACACGTCTTAATTTACACGCCTCAAATTGAATTCATTGTTCGAAGCGTGATCGCAAAGGTCAATTCATTATGTTCCAACTTTAATTGCCGAAGTGTAATTACGGCGCTCAGTTTCCCTCCGGTGGCGGCGGCGGCGAGATCAGCGTGTTAATTTAGTGTAAACACGGCGGCTGAGAAACGACCTGCAAACACTCAACAAACATGACAGCAACGCTGAGCTCAACGAACACGCTGATGGAGCTCCCTCCGTACTGACGCTCTGAGCCCAAAACACAAAATCCCACAGTCCCTCTGCTCGGTCTCCTCTCTGTGTCCTCACTGCTCCTTGTCCTCTCAGCTCTGTCTCCTCTCTGTGTCCTCTCAGCTCTGTCTCCTCGCTGCTCTGTCTTCCTCTGCTGTGTCTCCTCTCTGCTCTGTCTCCTTCCTGTCTCCTCTCTGTGTCCTCTCTGCTCTGTCTCCTTCCTGTCTCCTCTCTGTGTCCTCGCTGCTCTGTGTCCTCACTGCTCTGTCTCCTCTCTGTGTCCTCTCTGCTCTGTCTCCTCTCTGTCTCCTCTCTGTGTCCTCTCTGCTCTGTGTCCCCTCTGTCTCCTCTCTGTCTCCTCTCTGTGTCCTCTCTAATCTGTCTCCTCTCTGTCTCCTCTCTGTGTCCTCTCTGCTGTGTCTCTTCTCTGTGTCCTTGCTGCTCTGTGTCCTCTCTGTCTCCTCTCTGTCTTCCTCTGCTGTGTCTCCTCTCTGCTCTGTGTCCCCTCTGTCTCCTCTCTGTCTCCTCTCTGTGTCCTCTCTAATCTGTCTCCTCTCTGTCTCCTCTCTGTGTCCTCTCTGCTGTGTCTCTTCTCTGCGTCCTTGCTGCTCTGTGTCCTCTCTGTCTCCTCTCTGTCTTCCTCTGCTGTGTCTCCTCTCTGCTCTGTGTCCTCTCTGTCTCCTCTCTGTCTCCTCTCTGTGTCCTCTCTGCTCTGTGTC
>NW_024656322.1:0-1755 GCF_008729295.1 Plectropomus leopardus
ACACACACACACACACACACACACACACACACACACACACACACACAATCAGAAACTCACGGACGAAGGAGGAAATGAGCAATTTGAACAGAAATGAACCCAAAAAAAAGAAATCAGTAAAAATGATAAGAAATTACCAGAAAATTAGCAAAAAAAAAAGAAAAGAAAATAATAATAAAGTAATTCTGTAACATAATTTTCAGAATATAATTTTAATAATTATATAATTTCCCCCAGCTTATCTTTTAATAAATTTGAAATTCTGCCAGTTTGTGGGACATTTCTTGCCAAGTTTCTCATTGTCATTTTTCCCTTTTTTCAAAAGAAACCAAACAAAGCTTTTTCTCAGCGTTCACAGGGTTAAATACCTCATCTGAGCACAGCAAAAGAGAAGTGATGTTAACTCAGCTTTTAAAGGGTCTGTTAGCGTCACTCCAAGGGACTCTTTATCAAGTATGTAATTAGTAATATGCTCTGATTTGTTATGTTTATGAATATTTTCACCATTTTTTCTGTTTTTTTTTTTTAAGATGGTTGTATTATTGTGTCTGTTTTTTCTTTGTCTGATGTTTGATTAACTTAAAGACTGAAATAAAAACTTAAATGACAAAAAAAGACGATATAAACAAGTATAGAAACAATACAGGGAACAAAACGACAATATTTTCATCATCTGTTGTGTTGTTCGATGAAAATCGAGCCTTTCGACTCGTCTCAGTGTGACTCAGTAGAATGAAGTTAACCGTCTCTTACGAAGGAGCTCAGTCCGTCCTTTAGTTTGTCCTTGTGGCCACAGAAGACGTGAACTGTCCCTGTGTCTGTCTGCGTGTCTCAGGACGATGACGACGGCCACCTGCTGGCGCTGCAGATCATCAGAGATCTGGTGGATAAAGGTGGAGACGTTTTCCTCGACCAGCTGGCTCGACTGGGAGTCATCAACAAGGTGTCCACTCTGGCTGGACCGGCGTCCGACGACGAGAACGAGGACGAAGCCAAACCTGAGAAGGTAAAGAGAGAGAGAGGCGATATGAAAGTAATTCCCATCCCATAATTAAAACGATTCAACACACGAAAAGAAATTACGATATTTCAGTCAGCGGCAAAAATTTGAATACCACAATTTACTAGACAGTATTTCAATCTAACTTAAATCAAACATCCCATAATAAGACAAACCCAAACTGCACACAGACTCAGTGACCAGTATCATAAAAATCGCCCCAAAACCTCAGAGGAGTCTGTCGTCATGATCGCCGCTGTCATGTCTTAATGTGGTACGTCAGGACGGATCAAGTCTCTGCTCACGCTTCGTTCGTGCAAACGTCCGTCTCACTGAATCGCTGCATCACGTGTCGTCCTTTCTCCTGCAGGAGGAGGAGGCGCAGGAGGACGCCAGGGAGATCCAGCAGGGGAAACCGTACCACTGGAAGGACTGGTCCATCATCAGAGGGAGGGACTGTCTCTACATCTGGTCGGACGCCGCGGCGCTCGAGCTGTCCAACGGCTCCAACGGCTGGTTCAGGTTCATCCTGGACGGGAAGCTGGCCACCATGTACTCCAGCGGGAGTCCGGAGGGGGGGTCAGACAGCTCCGGTACGGACCGCCAGACCGGGACTCTCTGTGGTCCCTGCTGGGTTTATCTGCTGCTCCTCTCTGCTCCTCTCTGCTCCTGTCTGCTCCTTTGTCCTCCACTCTGCTCCTCTCTGCTCCTGTCTGCTCCTGTCTCCTCCTCTCTCCTCTCGTCTCCTCCTCTCT
>NW_024656323.1:0-413 GCF_008729295.1 Plectropomus leopardus
ATATACACATAGGTCTTCACTGTGATCCATATTGCGGTATTTGGTCAGCTATATTGTGGTATTTGATGTTCTGCATTTGCATGTAATGTGTTTTTTTTTTTTTTTATCATACCGTGCACATTTACTTATCTGTGATATTTTAAAAAAGTAACTGGATGGAGAATGTCGCCTTGATTTTAGTTGTTTTTGAAAGGGAGACTTTTTTAAATAATGATAATAAACTTTTTGTAGAGTACTTTTCAAGCATAAGCACAAAATGCTGTCCCAAAAAGCAATAATAATGAAACAAATGCATATAAATAAACCTCGATAGACACATAAACACGCAGATACATGTATGCATACTTACATATATACATCTGCCAATGCATACACATGCATGACTCAATTAGAATAAATAATAATAAGTAAAA
>NW_024656324.1:0-220 GCF_008729295.1 Plectropomus leopardus
AACTAGTTTCTAATTAAGGAGCAGCAAGATGAGAGATATAATATCCACAGTTTTTATATTCTTATTTTTATCTGCTCATTTTTCCATGTCACGCCTGAGATGTTTTGGTTTTCCAGTTTGTGTTTTATATTTTGTTTTGTGAAAATGTTAACTAAGTAACATATGTAAGTATTATCGGGAGCATGTACTTAAAGTATTTAAGGTAAAAGTAACTAAATAC
>NW_024656325.1:0-859 GCF_008729295.1 Plectropomus leopardus
GTTTATATATATATACCTCCTAGTCCACAGCTGAAAATAGCAAATTAGAGAGATGAAAAGCCACAGATGGAAACTTACTCCTTTTAGCCCAATAACTCTCCCTGGAGCTCCAGGTGGGCCCGGGGGACCTGGAGGTCCCTGTGGGAGCAAACATCATCACATTAGTGTCACTGCCTACCATCTCATTTATAAGAGAGTCAGACAGCACACAGTTTCAAAGTGAGGTGAAAACTACCTGCAGGCACAAATCACAATCCTAATGTAAAAACAAAAGAGTAACTCCACCACCAAAATTCACACAATGTCTGTCTTAAATGGTCAAATTATTGATTAGGATCACACAGATCTTTTCCTCGTCCTCTTACCGGTTGGCCGACAGAATCTCCTTTGTCACCTTTCCTCCCAGGCATACCAGACCGCCCCTACAGGAAGAGAAAGGATGATCTGGATCATTCATCAGCACATGAACTCATGCGCTCTGTTACTTTGGTCCTTTCTCATGAGCCTGATGGAGCATTGAGTCACATGTGGTGCTCTTTTTTCTAGTCTTTATAAAAGATCCTTGATCATAGCATTTCAGTGGGATTAATTGATCATAATTAATCCCCTAAAACCTGGATCGATTCACTTTTCTTGTCCTGCATTCAAATGCCTTTAAGAAATATTTAAACCATTAAACACTAGACAAATTTGGTTGATTTCGCTCAAAAACAACGGTGGAAAAATTGAAATGAGCAATTTGTGTTTAAAAAAAGGGGCCCAAAAATTGCAAAAAAATTAGTACATTTAGGAATTTCTTTTAAATGCTAAGAAAAAAAAATCCAGAGAACTGCATTTGTCATTATCATAATAATCATAT
>NW_024656326.1:0-323 GCF_008729295.1 Plectropomus leopardus
ATGTAACATAGTTTTGAATAAGGATTATGTTGATTAGAAATATGGTTTGTATGTATGTGTAATTATTTATTTCTTTACTTTGTCCCATTTTTGGCCCATTTATTAATAAATTTCTTTATTTATGTATGGATTTATTTGATTCACTTTTTTTTTCCTGCTTTTTTTTTTACCATTTCTAAGATTTTTTTAAGGACATAAAAGAGTTAAATCCATTATTCACTTGTGATAATACATTATAAATGGCACATTTTGTTGTTTTGGCTTTTAAGGATCTTAAAAAAATGTTATTATTATTTCTCCCCTGCTTTAAAATGAGCTTTAAA
>NW_024656327.1:0-358 GCF_008729295.1 Plectropomus leopardus
AAGAGTTGCAGTCACACGTTGTTGAAATACTCTAATAATCTAAAACTCCTGCAGTCAAAATGTACCAAAAGTATTTAAGTGCCGAAGCGAAAGTAAAGGAAAATTAAGTATGTAAATTTTTATTTATATTTCTGTTTTTTTTTTTTTTTTTTTTTTTTTTTTTTAAAAAGCACAGTTTCAAAGTGCTTCACAAACACATATACACAAACACCTAAAAATATATCAGTGAGTGAATGAATGAATTTAGTTTCGGTGAATTACAGTGTAATGACGGACAGACAAGACCAAAACAAAGAAAATTATCACACATGGAGTTGTTATAGGAAGACCTGCCTAGAAAGTTGAGTTTTTAGTAGAT
>NW_024656328.1:0-502 GCF_008729295.1 Plectropomus leopardus
ATCCCTGCGCAGGGAAGTGGCGGGTCAGCCCAGAGAGAGGGCAATAGGAAGAATCACGGGTGAAATCTAGATAAGCCGACCTTAACACACACACGTACGACAGCGAGGTTGGGGGAGACAGCCAGGCCCATATATCAATTACAACCTGATATCCTGGGAGGATGATGGGACGGAGAGAGAAACCCCTGGACGGATGTGTGTAAGTGTGTGTGAGCTCATGTCTCAGCACCCAGTTCCACCCCTCTTTATATCTTTTCTTTTTCTTTTTATAATCACCTGACAGTGTGTCTCCCTGAGCTGCTGTCGATGTTTGGTCTACGTGACTTTTTCGCCTGTGCTTGTGGACAAGCACATTGATGGACATGGACATGACTCGGCTTTGACTCCTTTGGTAGTCCTGTTATCTGACAAGTTGCTCCCCTACCCCTGGAGAACTCCTTGGAGACAGACATCAACGCCCACAGATCCCTATCGGGGGGGGTTTTGCTGTGTAGGGTGGGGG
>NW_024656329.1:0-502 GCF_008729295.1 Plectropomus leopardus
ATTTTATCATCAAACGCTGAGCCACAACATCTCAACCCCGCTTCGTGGCAGATTATTTTGACAGTTACCATGACGGCAGCATCTGAAACGTCTTCATGGGAGATTTCAACAAAGAGATGTCCTTAAACCTTCACAAACTTTTCACCTTTCAGAGCTTCTTTATGAAATACTTTTATATAATAACAGCAGAATAGATGCTGTATGGAGTTTGAAAAGATAAAGCGTTTCTTTGACATCTTTTGTGATAGAAACATCATTTTTAACCAGGCAGGTTTGTAAACACGAGCGTGCGTTTAAAGTTTAACTAATATCATGAACTTTAATCTGATGCTGGCTAGAGCTGCAACAAGTATTATTATTAGTTGTCAAATTTTTAATTAATCGGCAACTAATTTGGTAACTGACAATGTGGTTTGAGTATTTTTTTTTAGAAAAAAGTTTCCTTAAAAAAAAAAGATAATCACAAAAAAATGTAACAAATGCAAAAACCCCCCATACACAA
>NW_024656330.1:0-502 GCF_008729295.1 Plectropomus leopardus
GTTTCTTATGCTGCTGTCACAGGTATTTAAACTTTGACCCCTGGTGCAATTTCTATCAAAAACATGGGGGAAAAGGAAATAAGCAACTTGGTGAGAAATGCTGCTAAAAGAAAATAAAAATAATTTAAAAAAAGAAGAAGAAGAAGCTAGGTAAAATATTTAGAGGAAAATATCTGGAAACAAGAAAAAGCCAGGAAAAAAAACGACTTTATTTATAATTATCAAAATAACATTTTCAAAATTATGGTACAGAATTATTTTATTTTTTAAAGCACCTTTCCAGGTCTTGTTTGCCGTTTTCTTGTTTTTGTTTTATTATTTATTCTTATTATTTATCTATTTTCTTTTTACAGATTTTCAGGTAATTTTCTTGCTCTTTTTGCTGATTTTTTTCCCCCCTAATTTCTGGGTCATTTCTTTATAAGTTTCTTAAGTTGTTTTTCTTCTTCCAATTTTTTTGACAAAAATTTCAAGCCAGTTTGCTCAGGTTTCAAAGGGTTAA
>NW_024656331.1:0-501 GCF_008729295.1 Plectropomus leopardus
ATTTTTATTATTTTTTATTTTTTTAATTTTTCTTGTCCAAGCCAAGGTAAGCCCAATGACATCACGATGACATCATCGGTATTGTAGCTTAAGTTTAAGAGAGCTCCTCCAGAGCTGTTTTTGCTGAGTCGTGCTCCTCTTGACGCGAAAAACAAACCTCACGTGTCAGACTGTTAAAGTGCCAACAGGGAGCGATTATATGAAGATCGCAAGATAATATTTTTTGGATGAAGTACTTCCTTTCAACTGCAGAGACCGTCGACATTCACAGCCCATTTTCTCCGAGCGGCGCCGGCCGGCTCGGCGAGAATAAAATTCAGGCTGATGGAGATTAAAGCGCTGCTTGTTCTTCCTCTTTCCTCCCGCGTTTGTTTCCTCTCCGGGCTCTCTCCTCCCTCCTTCTTCCTCTCTCTCTCTTCACCCTAACAGCTCGAGCAGTTATTACTACTTAAAGTACTGCACTTGCTGACAGGGAGGTTGGTGGTTTAGAGTGTGTGTGTA
>NW_024656332.1:0-946 GCF_008729295.1 Plectropomus leopardus
TATTATTATTATTAGCAGCGGTATTAATCCTTCACCTCATAATTTATAAATATTGTTTAGTAAAATGTTGCTTATTTAAATGTTCATGGTTCTGCTCTTACTTTGAAATCCCTGCCCGGAGCCTGTACTGTGTTGTGTTTTATTTTGACAGCCGGTGGTGTTTCCTGTCGGTGGGTGAGGCTCAGAGTCAGCTGCTGCTGTTTGGACACAAAATTCAGGGTTTTAAAACCGAAAAGTCCCGATAAAAAGAGGAAAAGGATAAAAAAAACTCCAATCTCTTCGCGAAAAGAAAAGTTTTTCTTCACTTCCGGCGACAACAGCGGAGGAAAACGAGTCGGTGAGTTGAGTTTGAGTTCAGCCCGTTTTTCTTTGTCTGGTTTTTACAGAAGACTGCTGCGATCAACATGATAAAACCAAAACGAGTCTAAACATTTTCTTTTTGCATGCTTTAATGCAAAGAAACACCTTCTTCAAGTAATCTGGTTAAAAATATTTTTTATATGTGTTTATTTTTACGTTTATTTAATTGTAAAAGTCCCTCTTTAATGTGCATTTTGACAAATATTATCTGTATTAATGTGCCTTCCTGCGGGCCTGTAACAGTGTACAAAATAAGGTTCAATGCAAAACTTTATCGTGGAAATATTTGAGGAATGTTGCAGCTAAAAATAGCGTGAGGCCACTAAAGGCTCTATATTGATGACATAAAGGACGCACGTTTTATTTTAATGGAAATAAACACACTGTGATACATTTATATATTATAATAATAAAAATATCTCAAAATATGAAAAAAAATAAATCCTCCTTAGGGGGGCTTAAATGCTACGAAGGAACATTACAGTGCTTTTATCTGCTATTTAAAAATAAAATGCAATAATGCAACATCAGATTAATGACAAAAAGGAGCACCACACACACACACACACACACACACACACACACA
>NW_024656333.1:0-1651 GCF_008729295.1 Plectropomus leopardus
CACACACACACACACACACACACACACACACACACACACACACACACACACAGAGTGAGGTCACTTCCTTTCATGTTTCAGTCTAACATACCAGCTCAGACCGATAACAGTTTCCCGATTGGTGGACCCTCAGCAGGCTCCGCCTCTGTACCAGCCAATCAGGGGGTAGCACTCACATGGCCCCACCCTCCTGTGAAGCGGCGTCCTCTGCTGTCTCCTGTCCCACCATGCTGCCGCCGCACTCCCATGGCTCCTACATCCTGCTCAAGGGACAGTGTCATCAGGCCGCCCGCGATCAGCGGAGCTGGGCCGCGGCAGGTGGCGGGCGGCCTGATAACGGTGGGCGTGGCGTTTTAAATAACCTATGACTCCAACATAAACACCATTGTAACCTCACACCCCAAAATAAATGAAAAGATCCTCCACAGAGCTTATGAGATATGTCTCAGAGGGACATGTCTCATAGGAAGACGTCTTCAGGGGTCCAGCTGCTGGTTCTGTGTCTCATTCAGGGCCCGGGCCCCCATCTGGGGCCTGAGGGACTCAGACAATAACATTCAGCTTGTGACAGTGCCGCTGACATCTGCCGGGCCCCTGGACGTCTTTTCTGTCTTCTGTTGGCCTTGGACAGCCGTCTTTTCTGTCTTTGAGGTATGCTCAGCTGTGTCTCGTTTTAACCAATGAGGAGCTTGTTAGTGGGTGGAGCTTGTCAGCGGGTGGAGCTTGTCAGTGGGTGGAGCTTGTCGGTGGGTGAAGCATTTCAGTGGGAGGAGCTTGTTGGTGTGCAGGGCTACTGCCAAACGGTAGCTGAGTGAGTCACGTATTTTCACTCTCAGGTGTGGAGGTGAAACCCAGGCCCCCAGGAAGTGCGCCATGCGTTGATGCAAAATGAACATAGCGGCCGAAAGTGGAATTACAGCGTTTGAGTCGGTCGCGTGACGACACTGGCCCAGAAAGACTTTTCCCCTTTGACTAACATGAGGAAAGAGACATCTGTAAATCAGTTCATAATTTTTTGTGAGCATCAAAACCCCCACGCTCCCTGTCTAGATGTAAACCATTCAGTTCAATAATATTTGAAAAGAGCCGCAAGTTTGAATTTTTTAGAACGCCATTCAAGCTAGCCGAGGCGCTAATCCGGAAGTTGGACGCTCCACCTGCGAAAGTTAACCGCTCGCCCGCGCTCGCTCACGCCTGGCCGCATTCAGCTGCCGTTAATCTGGACTGCGCTGCTCTATGGGCCAGTAGTCGTAGGGCCAGTTTCTAAACCTGGAAAAGAAACTTTCTCTGCTTCATGCGCCAACAAGCAAGGAGGGTAGAACGAGGCTCCGCCCCCATGGCGGTATCCAGACTTCCTTATACATCCACGGTGGAATCTGGTCAGAGTCACGACACAGCGAGAGCCCAGGTACACTCAGGTTAGGGCTGGCCAATTTTGACTGATTTCTTCGTCTTTTTTTTTTGTTTGTTTTTATGACAAAAAAAACATTCAAATCTTAAATTGGGTGTGGTTTGACGAGGGCGGCGCATCGCCGTAATCGATTACGTGAATACGTTGATTCACGTAATGTGCGTCGACGCGTCGCACCGTTTCACATTGCGCACGTCATGAGAGCGTGAGCGGCGCTGAGTGTGTTGTTTTTGTTTCAGC
>NW_024656334.1:0-543 GCF_008729295.1 Plectropomus leopardus
GCTGCTGGTGCATTATTGCTGGTATTATATTGCTGCTGGTGCATTATTGCTGGTATTATATTGCTGCTGGTGCATTATTGCTGGTATTATATTGCTGCTGGTGCATTATTGCTGGTATTGTAGTGCTGCTGTGTTTATTGTATTTTTGTGGTTTTAATTCGAGTATTACAGTGCGGTTTGGTTTGTACCTCTGTAAGACAGATTCTGCTCCACTGCTGCAGATATTCCACCTCACACTTTGTTTGCAGGTCGCAGATACGCTTTGATGGGGGGGTCATGGGCCCCTAGGCAAGAGGAGCCTGAGGGCCAATGACCACCTTAATCCGCCTCTGACGGAAGAATGTCCCACCCACACCAAACTCTGTGTAAATATCCGTCAAATTAAGATTTTTTGGAACTAACTCCTCATCATAACTCGATTTTTAAAGATTTGAATGATATTTTATCGATCATGAAGATGATCGGCTGAATTCGGCTCATAAATATCAGTCAGTGACTTTAATAAGCTTTCAGTTCTCAGGTGTTTGAGCAGCTGGTTGTGAA
>NW_024656335.1:0-322 GCF_008729295.1 Plectropomus leopardus
CTGAAACGACTGGTCGATCCATGAATTAGTCACCTAAATTAATAACTCGTGTCATTTGTCGTAAACTGAGAGAATAGGCGGGACACAAAGGAGAACAAAAAATACTTTAAAAATAAATAAATAAATACAATATAATAATGTATACTAAAAGCAACAATGAAGTATATATACAATTGTATATAGAAACTGTGAACAAATACAAATATTTTAAAGGAATAGATATTGAATGGTAATAAAACACTGTGGATTTTAATGTGTAAATATATTTTTCATACTTTGTAAGTAAGAGCGTGTTTTAGTGTTACGCTCTTATTGACAATAT
>NW_024656336.1:0-252 GCF_008729295.1 Plectropomus leopardus
TGCTGTGTTTGAGTGTGTGTGTGGGTGCCTAGGTGATATTAAGCGCATGAGATCATAGAGATCAACCACACATGAGAGATGTGTTGATTACACTGCACTGATAACATCGGTGGTAAAAATATTTATGAGTAATCAGGATGAGACACTAGATTAACCATTACAACAACCTCTTCAGTGCTGATCTATTTTCGTTGGCAAGAGTACCTACTCTAACTTGACTAACAGTTGTTTAGATATGATTATGCCAAGTAA
>NW_024656337.1:0-215 GCF_008729295.1 Plectropomus leopardus
AGACTTAACATGCACAGACACACACACACACACACACACACACACGAACACACACACTCCTTCAACTTTAAATATTTGATGTAGAGTTTGCTGGAAGCACTTTGTCCCAGTCAGCCAGTGGCCTCATAGTAAAGCAGACTAGATGCCTCTGTCTCTGGGGAGATTATAGAGCTGAGTTCAGAGTATGATCTGCAGTAGAATTTGTCCTGTGGGAA
>NW_024656338.1:0-476 GCF_008729295.1 Plectropomus leopardus
TCATACCTCTGGAGGCTGATGTCCTGACGTCCCCCCTGTTCATCCCTGTTACCTCATGTTTCCCCAACAAAATAGCACGACCAAATTCAAAAGAGCACTGGCTAAAAAAATGGGTGTTTGTGTGTGTGTGGTAACGACGGCTATTCTAACATTGTTTTACACTCCATATACACACCCCTCTGAATGACAGTCCAGTAACTTAAATATTTTTTTCACTAAAAGAACAATTACAATATTTTATGACACAGCTAAAAGGTTAACATTTTTAAAAATATTCCTTATTCTTTACACTTTGACAACTTGAAATTGGGCTCTACATTATCCACATATCTGTTTACGATGACGTGCCTCGTGCACACACAACAAAATACTACACACAGTGCCAGCAGAGGAATGTAACAGAGTACATTTACTCAAGTACAAATGTGGAGCACTTGTACTTTAGTATTTTCATTTGATGCTATACTTATACTCCA
>NW_024656339.1:0-301 GCF_008729295.1 Plectropomus leopardus
CAAACTTCTCCTCTGTAACATCTCTGCTATATTAACCCTTTGAAGCATATTAGTGTGATTTTTTTCAAAATGTGGGGGCAAACTAACAAACAACCTAACAAAGGCACGGCCAAAAAAAAGAAAAAAATTGGTAAAAAAAAAAAAAAAAGTTATAAGAAAATTACCTAGAAATAAGCACAACAAAGATAAAAAAAAAAACCAACAACACAACAAAGAACAATAAAATAAAATGACCCAACAAAATACTTAAAAAGTAATAATCTAAAATATTTTTCCATTACATATTTTTAAATATAAAATT
>NW_024656340.1:0-212 GCF_008729295.1 Plectropomus leopardus
ATTCAGTTGCACTGTTGCAGCTGATACACAATCCTATATAGTCATTACTACAAATATTTTAGCTGCCTTAATTCCCTCAAAAAAACTCTGATATCAGTGACCCAAACAGGCCATGATAAAATACAGTGAAGGAGTACAAAAAGTGGTTAAAATAAGAACAAAAAGTGGTTAAAGAAGTACAAAAGAAGTGGATCACTGACTAATGCAGGCAA
>NW_024656341.1:0-243 GCF_008729295.1 Plectropomus leopardus
CAAACTTCTCCTCTGTAACATCTCTGCTATATTAACCCTTTGAAGCAAATTAGTGTGATTTTTTTCAAAATGTGGGGGCAAGCTAAGGGACAACTTAAAAAGACATGGCCCAAAAAAAAGCAAAAAATTGGAAAAAAAAAAAAAAAAAAAGTTACAAGAAAATTACCTAGAAATAAGCACAACAAAGATAAAAAACAACAATACAACAAAGAACAATAAAATAAAATGACCCAACAAAATACT
>NW_024656342.1:0-454 GCF_008729295.1 Plectropomus leopardus
TATCATTTTGACAAACTTTCTTATGAAACTGAGATGCTAAGTCTATATTTTGAGAAGGTTCCTTATTTGAGATTTGAAGCAAAGTCAACATTTTAACAAAGTTTCTCAGTATTTTATAATGTCATGATTTTGAGAAAGTTTTTCATTATTTTGATATAGTCAGTAATTTGGCAAAGTTTCTCATTTTGATGTACTAAGTCATTATTTTGAGAACATTTTTTCATTATTTTTAGGTACCAAATCAATATCTTTAGAAATTCTCTAATTTCAATGAACTAAGTCAATATTTTGTTATTTTCAAGTTTCTCATTTTGGTATTCATTTTGAGAAAGGTCGATATTTTGAGATATGAAATCATCCATTTAAAATACTAAAATACTGTATTTAAGAAAATTTCTCATCATAATGACTGACAGGATCTTTTGTTTTTATTTTTAATTACATTGGCAGAAAT
>NW_024656343.1:0-303 GCF_008729295.1 Plectropomus leopardus
CTGAAGGCTCTGTACGTGTCTCGCGTCTCTTTCGCCACACCCTCCTCCGCGGAGACGACCAGATGGTCGTTTTTTTTTTTTTTTTTTTACGGTGACGTGACCTTTGACCCCATCAGTGTTTGTTGGAGCGTTATTAGTCGATCACACCTGAGGGATTAACATACTGCGGTGCTTATTTTAAACCTCTGTGGTTTAAAAAGAGTCAGAGTTTATCATCAGCGGTTTGTTTGAGAGCGTTTGTTTATCTTCTTTATAGAAAAATCATCACTGGTTCATTTTTCTTTATGAGGTCATTTCACATGA
>NW_024656344.1:0-2208 GCF_008729295.1 Plectropomus leopardus
CACACACACACACACACACACACACACACACACACACACACACACACACACACACACAGATCAGAGTGATAACACACAGGATGGCGACCAGATGCTGTTTACAGTCGGTCAGGTGTTTACAACCCAAATGCCAGAATAAATGTTACATTGTACATTTCTGGAAACCACAGATCGGTTGTTTGTAGATTTTTTCGTGATGGAAATACGGAAACTTTAAGTTTCTTTGTTGGTAAAGACTCTCAGTCATCCCGGTCACAGTAATTCTTGGTGCTAAATCGTAGGACACTGGACTTGCTTCGGTTTGCTGAAGACGTTTCACCTCTCTCATCTTCCTCAGTTAAGGCCACTTTTAAAAACAGAAAAGTCCTTAACTTAAAATCTGTGTTCATATGATAACATTGTGAAAACGATCCGTAAAAACAACCGAAAACGCCGTAGTATGCATGCCATGATCCGCCGGGCATACGCTGTTGTTGTTGTGTGAACAAAAGGCCAAACTGCAACAAAAGTTTCATGTTTCGTGCAAAAACGTAGAACTGAAAAAGCCTCTTAATGAGGAGAAACATCAGCTGCCTGCGATTTAGCACCTAGAATTTAAGTTTCTGTGCATTTCAGCAAAGCTGTGATTAACATGCGGTTGGATTTAGGCACAAAAACAACTTAAGTTCATCTTAAACGCTGCTTAAATTTCTCGCTTTTGGTGGCACAATTTCTGCTGGAAATGCAATGATGTCTGATTAAAAAAAAAAAGCTTTTATTGCGGCAATATCCCAGCAGGAAACACAACAGTGACTTGGCAAAAAAAAAAAAAAACTTTAGAAATGTTGATGATAAAACATGCAAATGTAATGTAGTTTGTACAAATGTACAATGCCATCATTTTTTGTGGTGCCCGGCCGTTATACTCGATGAAATCATAGTTTTAGCGCTTTAGTTTTGGACATGACAGAGATGTTCACGCTCACGTGTATTTTAGACTGTAGGAATAATATTTTTAAAAATGTCTGTGGTTCCCCTTTAAAATGTGTTAACATGAATGACAAATAAACATGACAATAATTCTTCAAAAAAGAAAAAATATAAAGATTTATATTTTTAACAGCTTCTTCTGGCTGAGGAATGCAGTGACTTACGTACGTGATGATTATGACAAAAATGCTCAGCAGCCTGAAAAGAGAAGAGCATTAAAAGTCTTTATTATAACAGCGTTGTAAAGATGATACATTCAACAGTCATAAACACACAAAATAAGTGACTTTTTGAAAATCTTTTTTCTTTTTTTTTTTTACAAAACCTAAAGAGTATTCAGATTACTCAAAGATGAATTACACCAGGATCAGACAAAGACTTTGGTTTAAG
Organism: Plectropomus leopardus; assembly: GCF_008729295.1. Classification (NCBI taxonomy): domain Eukaryota; kingdom Metazoa; phylum Chordata; class Actinopteri; order Perciformes; family Serranidae; genus Plectropomus; species Plectropomus leopardus. Next base: position 1,360 of record NW_024656344.1, read on the forward strand.
TTGTGTTAACTGAGCAGCAATCAAACGTTCAGGATTTCATTACAGAATAAAAAACTGAAATCTGCATCACTTTTTTCAACTCTGTGTACATCACAGTACAGCCTCCTGCAGTTACATTTTTGTACATAAAACTGTCATCTGACATCTAAATAAACTGCAGCTCTCTCCGAGGTCCTGCTACTGCTTACTGGACCAAACAATTAACCCTCTGAAACCTGGATCACTTTTTTTGTGTGATGGATTCAGACTGCCGAAAACAAAAGTAGTAACTAGTAACTAGGATAAGAAGACTAAGAAGGATAGTATTAAGTAACTCGGTAAGAAATGCCTTTGCAATCTGTAAAAAAGATAAAATACATTTTCAGGGGAAAACTTCTAAAACTAAATTTTAATTATATGTTTAAATTACTTGAATTGGGTAATTTCCTTTTTTTAAAACTTTCCCTTTTCCTCTTTGTTTGTTGGCTAATTTTCACACATTTTTTGTGCTTTTAACTCATTATTGAGTCGTTTCTTGCCTTCTTCCTGTGTTTTTTTCAAAGAAATCGAGCCAAAATCATTTCAAAAGGTTAACCCTTTGAAACCAGTATCGACCTCAGTCTTCTAGTCCTACATTCAGATGCCTTCACAGTCATTTAAATTTTTGAGATCTGAGCAAATTGGTTTGCTTTCTTTTAAAGAATATGGGGAGGAAAAGTATTGAGCAACTTAAACTGTTAAACTGTTAAAAAAGTAGCCTTAGAATTAAAAAAAAAATGTCCAAAAATAATATATATAATATGATCATCATTATGTATTTAAAATTATTTTTCAAAATTATTATTATTTTTAAGCACTTTTTCCCACGTG
>NW_024656345.1:0-618 GCF_008729295.1 Plectropomus leopardus
ATGTTAAAAGAAAATAACTTGTAATTTTATGAGGAATACGTCATAATATTAATGGAATGATGCAATAATTTTGAAATAAATAAATCAGAATATCACAAAAATAATGTCATAATATTGGAAGAAAAAAGCTGGTGTGTTACCAGGAAAAAAAGGTGTGATATTATAAGCAAAATAATGTAATATTACATGAAAAAAAGCTGAGAAATACATCAAAATGGTACAAGAATAAAGTTGTAATCTCTCAACAAAAAAGCCAGAATATCAGAAAAAAAGTGTAAAATCATCTGAAAGAATTAATAATTTTACAAGATTTAAGTCATAATATGCAAGAATGAAGTCGGAATTTCACAAGGAAAATAATGTAATATTATAGGAAACAGATGTAATATTACAAGAAAACAGTCCTAAATTAACAAGAAAAGGTCGAGTTAGTAATGAATGTACTCTCTGATGCCAAACCACAATGTTTTTTTTTCTAAACCTAACAGCTTACTTTTGTTGCCTAACCTCTAAACCTATTTATTCACTTATTACTAATTTATTTATTCATTCATTCTTTCTTTTATTTATTCATTTAATTATTTGTTGCATTTGCACCTTATCATTTAGCATGTTAAA
>NW_024656346.1:0-331 GCF_008729295.1 Plectropomus leopardus
AATTGTTTATTTTCACTACTTAATTCACTAAAGAAATGAGCCCAATATGAATCATAAGAGTGACTATTCTGATAATCGGTTTTACTTCCTCTGCATTTTTTTCCTCAGCTGTGACATAGTTCACATCTATCGAATTCCGGTCTGACTCAACCAAACAACCAAAATCTCTTCAGATGAAGGTCCCTGAAGCAAAATCTTATCAAATGGGGATTGTAACCTAATGTGCATCAGTTGAGGGGTCCTTGACATTAAAATGATGCATGCCAGTTGTCTAGTTAAGTTGTTTTTTTTTAAATGGAAATGGTTGAAAATGGAATAACAGGAGCAACTG
>NW_024656347.1:0-339 GCF_008729295.1 Plectropomus leopardus
TATGTATTTATTGTATTTATTTGTATATTTCACATAATTTTCTTGTACTTTTTATTGCTTTCTTGGGAATTTTGGGGCCCTTACGTATTTTGATACCCATTGCTTTGTTTCCATGTTTTGAAAGAAATTAAGCAAGTTTACTCAAGTTTTAAATGGTTAAAGTTTCATACACAGAGACAAGCAGCCATACACAAATACATGACTAAAGAAGGGATAAGTGTAAAAATTCTTATCACCCTCATCTTTATTATTAATAACAACAAAACAACTACAATAAAAAAGAAATTTAAATACAGTGGATGAGTGGGGGCGGGATTATTTTCATTTTGTGAACTCTGC
>NW_024656348.1:0-262 GCF_008729295.1 Plectropomus leopardus
ATATTTTTTAGGTTTTGAGACATTTCTTGGATTTTACGACATTTATACAATGTTAGTATTTTTCTTGGATTTTAGGACATTATTGGTCAACCGAGGACTTCGGTCAGAAGGTTTGGGGATCCTTTACTGACATTTTTTTCGATAAACACAATCTTTTTTTTTAAAATATTTGATAAAATAATGATATAGAGGTGATTTTAATTTAATTTCATTTAAAAAAAACTGTCTGAAAGTACCTTTGGCCACCTGACAGAAAATGGTG
>NW_024656349.1:0-259 GCF_008729295.1 Plectropomus leopardus
CTTTATAGCCAAGCCCTGCAGACTCTCTCATATACACAGCAAACACACACACAGTGTAATATAATTTCTGGCTGCCTTATTTCCCCTCTCACACACACAGATGCACACAGCATGCTGGCACACACACTAGGGAACCTCCATCTCTCCTGGGTTAATGGCAGTCTGTGTGTAGAGGGGAAATAAGGCAGCCAGAAATTATATTACACTGTGTGTGTGTTTGCTGTGTATATGAGAGAGTCTGCAGGGCTTGGCTATAAAG
>NW_024656350.1:0-383 GCF_008729295.1 Plectropomus leopardus
ATTTGCTTACATACAACTTTAAATGACTGTATTTCAATTTAAATAGTCTCCGAACTGACAATCCCCTAGGCGGGTTTGAAAGGCATGGGATGTTTTTTAACAATCACCAAAATTACACCATCTGTCATGCCAGAAACTGTATTAAAAACAAATTAAAAAATAAAAAGAATTTTCAGATATTAGCTTTGCGCTGTTTGTTTTGATTGGCAAGACTGCAGCAGTATGTCTCTAAAGTAGTTGGTGTTTCTGTAGCACTCAATGACATCCGGTGGAAAAGTTGAGGTATTACCTCTTTGGACTTTTGTGGCCAGATTGACTGAGTTTTAGTCAAAGTAAATCAATAGATGAAAATAAATAATTCAAAAATGAAATGGGACACAATT
>NW_024656351.1:0-246 GCF_008729295.1 Plectropomus leopardus
GGTTTAACCCTTTGAAATATGGATCTACATAAGTTTTTTTATGCTGCGTTCAGACACCTTTTACAAGCTATTTAACCCTTTGAAAAGTCAGCATATTAATTTGATTTCTTTTGAAAACATGGGGGGAAAAGACAACAACCAACTTGGCAAGAAACATCCCACGAATTGCAAGAAATTGTACATAAACATAGTTTTAAGAAGAGTGGAGGATTATTAGATTTTTTTTTTTAGAGAGAAAAATGCCCA
>NW_024656352.1:0-372 GCF_008729295.1 Plectropomus leopardus
CTTTACTAAAAGCCTAACTAGGGGCAGGGCTGGAAACTAGCAATAGCCATAATCTAATAATAATCCATGCATGTACATTGTACTATGTTTGCACTGCACTGTCCCTGTAAAAAAAACTTTATGAATACATAAATAAAATAAAGCTAAAGACCTCTCTTCCCCGGTTAGGTTTTCCTTTGAAAAAAAATAAAAAAAAGCAAAAAAAAAAAAAAAAAAAAAAAAGGGATTTGGGTTTTCAGCTGCCAAAGCTCAACCTGCTGTGCTTAGACACCATCTGAGTCTTTTATTGAGCCAGGAAAAACACAAAACATGTTCATGAAAAAGTTGGAGTTGAACCAATAACACACTCCCATTGCACAAACTGAAAGCCAA
>NW_024656353.1:0-280 GCF_008729295.1 Plectropomus leopardus
ACTTTTGTAGGTCAATTTCTTTTCTTTTTTTTAAACTTTTAAATTTTGATTTCAATTTTATTTTTTCTTTCCTAATTTTTAGGTGATTTTCTTGTACTTTTTACTAATTTCTTCTTAATTTTAGGGTTTTTTTTTAGTTGCTTGTGGCCTAAAAAAAAAAAAAAAACAATGAGCATTTTTTCTACAAATAGCAAGAAATTTGTAGATTTAGAAAATAAGCACTAAAAAGTGAGGGGAAATGCTGTATGGAAAAACTGTATTTATCATAATAATAATTATG
>NW_024656354.1:0-832 GCF_008729295.1 Plectropomus leopardus
AAAAAAACTGTCTGAAAGTACCTTTGGCCACCTGACAGAAAATGGTGACCCTTCCCTTTAATGTCTCGAGTCGGTCTCTCGTCCCCGCTGAGATGAGGACGCTCCGCTCTGCTCTGCTGACTCAGCATGTCTCTTCCTGCAGCGCGTGCCAGCAGCAGCTCCCAGCCACCGGCGTGCCCATCACACGGCAGCGCTTCGACCACATGAGGCAGAAGTTCAGAGAGTACGTTCAGGCGCAGACGCTGCAGAACTGGAAGTTCTGGATCGTATCCTTACCGACGTCACCGTGACAGTAAAAACATCACTTTCACACAAACACAACTTAAAAATCCATAATGATTTTCTGTGTCGTTCACTTAATGTACACGCCTGTTCCCGTGTTTGGTTCTTATGTTTATTTATTTTTTTGTTAATCTTTTTGTTAACGGATCCCCGTTAGTTGCTACCACGGTAACGACCCGTCATCCAGGGGTCCGCACATAAAAATACATACATAAAATACAAAACACATTAACAGTATCCTAAACCAAAACTTAAATCAAATAAAATGAAATCAAATGAAATAATTAAAATTGATTTAAAAAATAAGTATATACTTTGTGTAATGTGTATAATGTTTACACTTGTGTGGCATACAATAAAAAATTGATCAAAAAAAAATAAGGATATACTTCAACAACAAAACCAAGACGACTCTGCAGCACCAAACATTATAAAAAAATAAAAATAAAAACAATTTATTAATTAATAACACTTTATTTATATAGCACCTTTAAAAACAGATCTTACAAAGTACTAAAGCAGAAATGGGATGCATATATGGTGATAAGAC
>NW_024656355.1:0-1180 GCF_008729295.1 Plectropomus leopardus
TTGACATTTTTGCCTTACTATAGCCTTGGATTTTTTGTCATTTTTTCAACATGCCAAATTCTGCTATTTTGGGCTGTTTTTGCAACTTTCTTTGCTATGGCGTGTCTCGGCAGAGTATTCTAAGGTGTTTCCCACTGTTTTCAACAGGTTTTGGGATGTGCCAAATTTTGACATTTTTGCCTTACTATAGCCTTGGATTTTTTGTCATTTTTTCAACATGCCAAATTCTGCTGTTTTGGGCTGTTTTTGCAACTTTCTTTGCTATGGTGTGTCTCAGCAGACTATTCTTAGCGGTTTCCAGCTGTTTTAACAGTTTTGGGACGTGCCAAATTTTGACATTTTTGCCTTACTATAGCCTTGGATTTTTGGTCGCTTCTTCAACATTCCAAATTCTGCTTTTTTTGGGTTCTTTTTGCAACTTTCTTTGCTATGGCGTGTATTGTTAGGATATTTTAAGCGGTTTCCAGCTGTTTTAAACAGTTTTTGGGACATGTCAAATTTTGAAATTTTTGCCTTACTATAGCCTTGGATTTTTTGTCATTTTTTCAACATGCCAAATTCTGCTTTTTTGGGCTGTTTTTGCAACTTTCTTTGCTATGGTGTGTCTCGGCAGACTAGTCCCAGCGGTTTCCAGCTGTTTTAAACAGTTTTGGGACGTGCCAAATTTTGAAATGTTTGCCTTACTATAGCCTTGGATTTTTTGTCACTTTTTCAACATGCCAAATTTTGCTTTTTTGGGCTGTTTTTGCAACTTTCTTTGCTATGGCGTGTCTCGGCACAGTATTCTAGGCTGTTTTCCGCTGTTTTCAACAGGTTTTGGGATGTGCCAAATTTTGACATTTTTGCCTTACTATAGCCTTGGATTTTTGGTCGCTTTTTTAACATTCCAAATTCTGCTTTTTTTGGTTCTTTTTGCAACTTTCTTTGCTATGGCGTGTCTTGTTAGGATGTTTTAAGCGGTTTCCATCTGTTTTAAACAGGTTTTGGGACGTGTCAAATTTGACATTTTTGCCTTACTATAGCCTTGGATTTTTTGTCATTTTTTCAACATGCCAAATTCTGCTATTTTGGGCTGTTTTTGCAACTTTCTTTGCTATGGCGTGTCTCGGCAGAGTATTCTAAGGTGTTTCCCACTGTTTTCAACAGGTTTTGGGATGTGCCAAATTTTGACATTTTTGCC
>NW_024656356.1:0-332 GCF_008729295.1 Plectropomus leopardus
TGTAGCTGTGCACATCAGGCCCTAACTATTATGTAATATAAGCAGCTGGTTATGGGCCCAAACATAACAAAATAAAAATAGAATCCCTAGATAAATTTGGACAACATTTTGTGCCATTTTTGCCAATGAATATGGAAAAAAAACAATAAGCTCAGAGAGATGAAATGGACAATTTAGGTAGGTCAGGTAAGTAATTTACTGCTCACTATGAAAAAAGTGCTCCCAGGATTTAAAGAATAAAAAACAGCCAAAGGGTAAGGGTTAATATACTGTGTTTACTGTGGTTTCTTTTTGATAATGTTGCTGCTAATAGGTCTCACTTTAGTCATTGC
>NW_024656357.1:0-351 GCF_008729295.1 Plectropomus leopardus
GAAAGGGCGCCGGGTAGCTCAGTTGGTAGAGCAGGTGCCCTTAATTCAGAGACTATATGTCCTTAGTGTAGCGGCTTTGGGTTCGAGTCTGACTGGCAGCCCTTTGCGGCATGTCATCCCCACTCAGATCAGTTCATTTCAATTCAAGGAGGCTTTATTGGCATGACCATAATCAAAAGGTGTTGCCAAAACACATTTTAGCATTTTTTTTTTTAGCAGGGAACCCTATAGAGCAAGAACAGTTATGTCAGCAGCACACTATGTCACTCTGTCTCATTCCCATTTCCTGTTTTCTCACTAGTTGTCCTATCAAATAAAAGCCATACCCCCCCACACACACACACACACACA
>NW_024656358.1:0-318 GCF_008729295.1 Plectropomus leopardus
TAACTTTAATTTAACCCTTGAAACCTCAGCAAAAACTACAGGGAGAAGGAACTCAGCAACTTGACAAGACATGACCCGAAACTTAGCAAGAAATGAGAAAATTACCTAAAAAAATAATAAAATAAAATAAAAGAGAGGCAAAACAAACAAACTCCTGAAGGTGATGAAAACTGAAAATATATTGAAAATTTTCCTGTAAAAAAGGTAAAAAAAAAAAAAAAAAGAAAAAAGTTAAAGAGCTCTAAAACGTAAACTTTTAACCCTTTGAAATCTGGACAGTTATCAGTTTTCTTGCGCTGAGTTTAGACGCCTGTTACA
>NW_024656359.1:0-488 GCF_008729295.1 Plectropomus leopardus
ACCCCCTTGGTACTAACCCGCCATGACCAGTCCCTTGGCAACCCCCCTAGCCTCCCTTCGTCCGCGCCCCCGCCCCCGCCGTGGGCTGCCTGTCCATGTGCCCGAGAGAGAGGACCCCCCAGGCTGACTAGGTAAATACAACACACCATGGCCACTATAGATGCATCACAGAGAGGCATCTGTATCTCTCCTCTCCTCTAGCTCGCTGGCTCATATTTTCTTTTTGCTTCTTTTCTCTTCCTCCCCCTCCAAATTACATACCTCAGATTCTGTAACATTCAGGTTGTCCAGGGATGCCTCTCATGGGGGTTGCCTAGCAACAAAGGATGTTACTGGCTTATATAGCGCTCAGTTTCATGCTGGTATTGAGTAGATGATAAATACATGGATGATGCTGCATACTGCTATCAAATAGCATATGAATGTATTTATTCTACAGTTTGCAGCATTTTTTTTACTAACCAGCAGAAGGAAAACAGGTTTTTAAG
>NW_024656360.1:0-210 GCF_008729295.1 Plectropomus leopardus
TGTTTTCCATCGCAAGTTTTGGTGCACAGTGAGCATTACGCAAGACGTACAGAAGAGTGTGTGAAGTAACTCGGCCACAAAAATGAACGACAGGTCCAACAAACCCTGAGCCACGCCCTCGTCTCTGCACAGCCACGGCACAAAATAAATCAGTTCTCAATTTTCAAACGGCTCCGCACTGATTGAAGTCATTCTGGGTCAGTCAGGTGT
>NW_024656361.1:0-494 GCF_008729295.1 Plectropomus leopardus
ATTATATATATTGTGTTACAGAAAAAACATATATATAACAAAACCTCCACAAACAGACACGAAACGACCAAAAGAGACACAAATCGACCACAAAAAATAAGAGAGCCAACAAAAGGTTTAAATATTTCTAACCGTTGAGTTTTGCGTCTTGTTTATTGTTTATTTATATTGTTTATTGATTGTTTTTTATTGATCTTTATTGATCGTACGGCTTTGATATCATTTTGCTTCTGAAGAATGTAAATAACAACAATAACAATAAAGTTTTTCTCATCTGATCTCGTCACTCGTCCCGGATGATCGGCGCTCGTGACGCCTGCTTAACGCCGTGATGACGTTAGAAACGGTCACACGCACAGATGACTGCGGGTACAAAACATCCTGCAGCGTTTCTATGGTAACGACGCTCAGTGGCTCTCAACCTTTTTTCGTGTCAAGGACCCCGAAACAGAAACACCCGAGGTCACGGACCCGAACCTGAAGTAAGGAGTGAA
>NW_024656362.1:0-724 GCF_008729295.1 Plectropomus leopardus
AATTATCTCAGCTGAAAGACATCCAATAATATCATTACCTCACATTTAGCTGAAGCTGAGTGATATTAATTTAACTTTATCAAATATGCAGATTCAGGCCTTCATGCAGGAAGTGATACATGAGCGAGTTTTAGTTTTGTTTTTTATAATTTGATTTTTGGATTTTTCATCACTGTTTCTTTATCTTTGTTCTTTTTCGGTAAGAAATGTGGAGTAAGAGTCTGCAGCTCTGCGGTGGACAAACGTCTCTTGGTGAGTACTTTTTGCAACTTGCTTCCTGTTTTTCTGATTTAGCAAACAAGTTTTTTACCTCGCATTTTTGCATGATACTAAAAACAGTTTACAGTAACTGGAAATAAACAGTCGATTAACTGAAATTTAACAGAAAAATCACATTTTTTTGGCATTAAACTGACAACATACAAAAGAGCTGTGGACGTAAGGACTGAGTTTATTCAGTCTCTGAACGTTTCTAAGAAATGACTCGCAGCTCCTTCCTGTGTGGAAACTTCCTCTTATGTATGTGATGTTAACCCTGTGAAACCTGGGACATTTGGCCTGATTTCCATGGAGAAAAGGCGATAAGCAACTTAAGGAGAAATGACCCAGAAATTTGCAAGACATTTGTAAAATGTACAAGAAAACTAACTGAAAATTTGCGAAAACATAAAAAACTATATAAAATGACCCCCCCACCCCCACCCCAAAAAAAGTCAAATAAAAA
>NW_024656363.1:0-378 GCF_008729295.1 Plectropomus leopardus
TCCAAAACATCCCAAAATTCAACAGAAGCTCATTTTAATAAAACATAACTGAAGAGTCGAAGATGTTCGTGTTTCGAAACATCGACAGTGAACTCTCCCTTTGACAAATATACATATCTTTATATAAACATAAGGTGTCAGAGCGCATAAAACAGCACCAAAATAGAGCTTGTTGATCAAAAAAAGAGCCAATGGAGGATCCCCCACACCCCAAACAGAGGTCCTAGTTAAGACCCTAATGTCCTTAAATCCTAGAAACGTCCTAAAATCCCGGAAACATCCAAAACATCCAAGAAACATGCTAAAAACCTAGAAACGACCTAAAATTCTGGTTATTTCTTAAAATCCTCGAAACATGTTAAAATCCTAGAAATGTCC
>NW_024656364.1:0-789 GCF_008729295.1 Plectropomus leopardus
GTATATTGACCATTTAACCTTTTAAACTAACGAGTATTGATTGACTCTCTTCTGCATTTTTTCAGTCAGTAATAGAAAGTAAGAAGATGAGCATGATAGTACAGTATTCGAAAATGTCCCGGGAACTGTGAAAACCGACCTCAGGTCAGCTGCCTAACACAAAGAGGCCCAACACATCGTGTTACCTCATTTGGCGATACATAGTAAATTATCAGACAGTCATGTAAAAAATGTCTTCAGGATTATTACTTGAATGTTCCCAGATAATAAATTTAATATCATCTTCTCTTTGGTTTTTTTTCGTACTAACTGGGGAGAGCCTGAACAACCTCATAAACACATTAAACCCCTATTATTATGATCAGCATGAAGATATCTGGCCACACGAGATTTTTCATCATCATTCGACAAACACGACTGCAAATGTTGCTCTGGAAAATTACAAAACAGGTTTACGACATAACTGCCTTAGATAGTGATAAAATGTTTGATGATGGGGTTTTTTTTAATTCTGTTCATTTATTTATTTATTTATTTATTTTATTTTTTTGTATTTTTCTAAATGAACATAAAGACCTTTCAATCATTTAAAAAGGGAAAATAACTTTTTAAAAAGAAACAAAATAAAAAGATAAAAATAAAGAAAATAGAATGAACAAATAAATAGTTGGGAAGAAAAAAGGGGGGATTGAATAAATAAAATCAATAAAATAAAACTGCGTTAGAAAAGAGGTAGAGAGGTAAAAAAAAAAAAAGATTTTTCATAGACAAGGGTATCGGATCAAGATG
>NW_024656365.1:0-492 GCF_008729295.1 Plectropomus leopardus
CACACACACACAGCGTCTGTCTACATCAAACACGCAGCCGTTTATTTTATTCAGTTACCCCGAAACAACGTGACAATTATTTTATTTATCATAAGTGGCCGGAGGGCTGCAGATAACAGGTTAACTACCACGATTAAACTGATGACCACTTCCTGTTGATAAGACTAATAGGATAAACAACAACACAACAATCAATATTTGCTTCGATGATTTCTTGTTTGTCAGGATGCACACAAATTAAATCAGCGTTTCCTGCTGCATTTCTTTAACCTTTGAAACTTTTTGACTTATTTAAATCGTGCACGCTGGGCCTCAAAACAAACTATTATGTCTTATTTTTACTCTTATCAAGGATTTGCTCTTATGTTGTTAGTACCCATTGATTTTTGGGATTCACCAACGTTTTTTTATTTTTGCTTTTCTTTGAGCTCAGAGAAAATTTTACGAGTGGTCGAGAGCACATCATTAATAATAATATGGGGTCTAACACCA
>NW_024656366.1:0-1618 GCF_008729295.1 Plectropomus leopardus
CCACACACACACACACACACACACACACACACACACACACACACACACACACACACACACACACACACACACACACACACACACACACACACACACACACACACACACACACACACACACACACACACACACACACACACACACACACAGAGAAATGTCAACAACATTGATTTGGCATGTGTTTTCAGGGATGCAGTTGACAGTAAACCCACTCAAACTTGCCCACATTGTCATATTCTGGTGTCTGTGAAACCTTTATCCACCTGCCACGGCTGATGACATCAACATCTGTAATATGACATCACCACTTCATCCAAAAGAAATCCTTCTCTTGAAAGCAAATCTGCTTTTGCTTTATGTCTGCTGTGTACCTGCCTCGCAGCATCATTTCTCTCTTCCAACCACATCATGAGTTGTTGTGATACGAGTGGCCCATCCAGGCAGTTTGATATTTCACCAAGCCCTGAGATTGGCTCTAAAAATAGCCAGTTTGAGCTGCTGCGTCGGTTTCTATGACGATTCTTGCCATGTCATAATCCACGTTGCATTCCACAACTGTGCAGTGCTGTTCCATTGGTCTACGCCATGGTTACTGTGTCGAGAGGTAAATTTAGTATATTCATGTTCCCGTTTTTGAAGACATACAAAGAGAGAGGAGAAGGGGGGAGGCAGAGACGGAGAGAGGGACTGACACGGAGGCAGAGGAAAGAGGGATTTGGCTTGGAAAACAAGAGGAATGTTCTAGTCATTCTGACACACTCTGCTATCACCCCGGGGAACTGACCCAGCCGAGCTTATCCCTGCACAGGGGTGAACACACACACAAACATGCGCTGATGCTCGAGCTGTCACATAAGCTTACATCCTCTTTTGCTCTCTGAGGTTTTTTTTTTTTGTTGTAGCTCCCCATCCATCCATCTCTCTCCTCCTTTCTCCTTCTCTGTCTACATGTCACATACGCAGGCAGACACCTAAAGAAACACAGCCATCACTATCATGTAAATACCCTCATGACACCCTCTTACGTGCTGGCGGACCACGTCTTCCAGTAGGAGGTTGAGTTATAGGAAGTGTCACTTGTCACCACTGGTTTCTCCCAGCTGCAATATTTTTTTAACCTTCCCGGAAGCTAGAGAGGGAGGTTGGGCTGGAGCCATGTGTGGGGAGAATGCAGGGATAGTACAGTACAGGCTGCATGCTTAACTGTTGTTGTGAACTTAAGAAAGGAAAGTCTAGCTCAACATCACACAGAGCAGTAATAAAATGTGATGTTTTGGTGTGCACATTCTTACTATCATCTTTTCATGCTGGCTGCTTATGGTCAGTCACTCCATTTTCCATTGTGCCATCCAAAATGAATAATCATATATTTTGTTGTCTCCATTACTTTTATGACATTTCATCTAATCTGTGCAGCCCCATGGAACCTGAGGAAATTGGCTTGATTTCTTAAAAAACATGGAAAGAAGACAATGAGCAGCGTATCAAAGACATATCAAATGACCCAAAATAAGCAAGAAATTAGTAAAAAGTTAAAAGAAAAAAAAAGGAAAGTAAAAGAACAGGAAATTACCTGAAAAAAATGCTCAAATAAAATAAAAATAATATATTAATAATA
>NW_024656367.1:0-737 GCF_008729295.1 Plectropomus leopardus
CATAATAATAATAACAATAATAATACATTTTTATGGGCACATTTCAGGACACTCAGGGTCATCTGACAGATAAAACAATAACAGAACAACAACATATCAGGACATAAGTAAAACAATAAACTGTAAAAAGCTCAAAACAGGTCAAAGCAAAGGTAAACCAGGGTATAATTTCGAAGTTTCAGGGTATAATTTCGAAGTTTCAGGGTGTAATTTCGAAGTTTCAGGGTGTAATTTTGGAGATGAATATAAAAAAAACTGTTTTTCACCCAAAATTAGTGCACATATGTAGGTTTTAAAACATGGGAAAACTTACCAAAAATAGGTGACAGACTCCTGTTTCCGTCGCCAGTATAGCGGAGCGTGTACACGGCTCTGCAGCACACAAGTGCCTCTTGTTGTCGTTTTTGTTGTTGATTTTTTTTGTTTTTTCAATCTTTATTTCTAGGTTTGTCAACACAGTATACACACAACATTCAGGCACACGCACCCAACTTTCCCGGACCCTCTAAAAGTACATAAAATTAACAAATAAATAAGTCAGTTGCTAAAAAAATAAATCAATTTATTAAAAGAATGATTTACAATACAAACATTTAAAAAAAATGTTGTCTCTCTTAGTAACTTAGACACGAAAACCTGATGAAATGTTAGAAAATACTTGAATTGAGGGTTTGTGCAGGTGAAACAGAAGAAAAGCTGTATTTAGCAGTTTTTCTTTTTGTATATACACACACACA
>NW_024656368.1:0-491 GCF_008729295.1 Plectropomus leopardus
GATGTATACCTTGCTTCTGTTGTTGTTTTCCATCATGATGTCGATGATGTTGTGAAATTGTGCGCTGAACGCTGAATATATGAATGAGAACGTAAAGACGCCGTGAGGCGGCGGCGTGAAGCTGAGGAGTGTCGGAACAGCGTTCAGCTTTAAAGAGACGCTCAGTAACTGAAACTGTGTTATTGTGCGTCATGTAGACGCGTGGACACAATAACACGTTATTATCTGCAGCACACATAATGTGAATTATAATAATATAATAATGAATAATATTCACTTCTGTCATGTACGTTATGATTCGTGTGTCTCAGATGCGTCAGCGGCTCTTCAGGTTCGAGCTCTGAAGGATTACTGCAACAACTACGACCTGACGAGCCTCAACATCAAAGCAGGAGACGTCATAACGGTAACACACACACTCACATACACACACACACACACACACAGTATTTATTTCCATAGTTTCATAGTTTGAGGGAATCCTCGGGGCA
>NW_024656369.1:0-262 GCF_008729295.1 Plectropomus leopardus
GCATTGTGCATGCTTGGCTTACTGAGAGTGCTATTACAAGTCCTGTTGCAGAAAAAAACAAAAACAAAAGCCAGATGTTTCAAGAAACAGCTAAATTCTCCAACAGTGCATAAAGTAGATGACATGTGCTCCACCTCCACACACTGTGACGTAAAAATGCTGTCAGCACTGTTAGTTGCTCACCGCCGCTCAGCCACCTCCATGCTGAGAGCCGTGTAATAATAACAGTAATACAGTCGATAGGACTTATTTAGCGCTTTTC
>NW_024656370.1:0-410 GCF_008729295.1 Plectropomus leopardus
TCCGTACGGACTAACGTTAGGCCTACGTCTCTGAAGTTTCCTCGTTAGCTCACAAACATGCGCTAAAATGATTTAATGAAGAATATTATTAACGTAAGAGCCAATTATTTTATAAAATCTAGGCCGAATTCACCAGAAGACCCACAAGGTGCTATTTAGGTTATTATTTAATGTTTTTACCGTGCAATTATACTATATATCATCAAGGAATCCTAAAACTGAACGATTTACCTACGGAGTTCTGCTAAATGGTTTCAAAATGGAGCGTGTTGTTACAAGCATACATATTTCATGACAACTAAATTTATTAAATTATTAGGGATTTATATTCAATTTATAGTACATTGATTAAATCAAAAATACCATTATTTATGAAGAAAAAAATGAAGGTTTTCAGCTGAGTTGGTCAC
>NW_024656371.1:0-443 GCF_008729295.1 Plectropomus leopardus
ATTTCAGAGGGAAATATTGTACTTTTTACTTCACTGCATTTATCTGATGGCTTTAGTTACTTTACAAATTAAGATTTTTGCATAAAAACACATAAGAAGAGTTTATAAAATATGATGTTTTGTTCTAAATTAAATTGCAAAACAGTTCATATGAGTACAACTGCAACATTTAGTTGATTAATTTGTCAAAAAAGTAATTGGCAACTATTTTGATAAACATCTAAGTATTTTTCACATTTTCTTTAATAATTTGGAGTTTTGGAGGAGTTTTGGATTCAATTTTGTTGATAATTTTGAGGGGTTTTTGTATGTTTTTACTCCTTTTTATGCATTTTTGGGGTTGTGTTTTTATTTTATTTTAAAGCTTTGCATGTTTTTTCTTTAAATTCATAAAAAAAAAATTCATTAAGATTTTTTTAATACAATTTTGAGTTTGCTAGTGT
>NW_024656372.1:0-354 GCF_008729295.1 Plectropomus leopardus
AGTTGCTGATTGCCTGTTTTTGGGAAGAAAGAAAAAATCAGACCAATCTTCGCGGGTTTTAAAGGGTTAAAATCACGTTAAAGGTGTCGAGACGCAGCACAAAGGAGCAGATTGATGATTCAGGTTTTAAAGGGTTAAATTGGAAACAAAGATAACTCCCTGATTTGTAGGAAACGTGTCGTCAAACTCGTCCGAGCGTCCAAATTTAACTCTTTGAGATGTCTCTTCACTCTTTGTCGCCCGCAGACGGTCGGGATGAAGCCCGGCGGCTGGCTCCGGAGGAACTGGCTGTGGGCGGCCGGCCGCACCTTCGTCGGCGTCCACCTGGCCACCTGGCTGATGCAGAGAGCCATG
>NW_024656373.1:0-488 GCF_008729295.1 Plectropomus leopardus
ATAACATTGAGTATAACATTCATACTGTTGAAAATGTTAGAATATAACACTAATTATGTTGCTTTGCATCTTTTTGCCATGCAGGAATGCCTACTTTTGGCATCTATTTCTGGACATTTCAGCTGTATTTCCCAGTTTAAAACATTTGTTATAATAATAATAAAAAAAAAACCCAACAAATGTTAGAAGTTACATTACTTTGATGAAGGAATTAAAAGTCATTACTGGTTACATTTTAAGAGGATGACTAGTTATATGTAACTTATGAAATTTCATTTTGCCTGCCCAGCACTGTCGACATATAAGCTTTTTTACCGAAAACAATATATTCTGACATAATCCCTTTATAATCACTGACACTTTGACATGTAATTTAATTACATATGTTTCACCCATAACTGAAACAGATGACAATCACATTTATTTTGTAATTTAATTACATAACGCCATCACATGTAACAAGTTACTGTGGAGGATACAGTAACTCA
>NW_024656374.1:0-271 GCF_008729295.1 Plectropomus leopardus
GAATTGTCAAATGACTGATGAAAGAAGACAAATGACAGCCTTAAAGACATAATTTCATCCTGTGTTGCACTTTATACCTAAATCTGGATTATCTGCAAGTTTCAAGAGGTTTGATTTAATTTTTAAAAGACACAAAAGCACAAAAAAGATTAAACTATTCCAACATTTTAGAGGTATTCACATGCACACCTGTGAAGGCACCATGAGCGCTGAAAAGTACACACAAGTTTTGGAGCAACATATGCTGCCATACAGACGATGTCTCTTTCAG
>NW_024656375.1:0-343 GCF_008729295.1 Plectropomus leopardus
CTCTGACAGTGAATCGCCTCTCCGTTTTTTTTTTTAAATTAAATTTTTCCGTGTCGGCGGGTGTTGTCCAGGTCGGGTCGTCGCCTCGGCGATCGGTCAGCTGACTCGGCGTTGAGAGGAGAACGAGGGCCAGATGGAGAAGACGGTCGAGTCCCGCTGGACTCAGATCAAATCAGAGGCTTTATGGGAGATTTGGGAGACGAGTCGGCGAGATAAAACACGGTCTGTGCAGCCGAGAGCGCGGCGGGAAAACGGCGCTCTGTCTCAGACTAACTAACAGACTAACTAAGGCCTGAGAGGGCCCCTGAGAGGGTCTGAGAGGGCCCCTGAGAGGGTCTGAGAG
>NW_024656376.1:0-524 GCF_008729295.1 Plectropomus leopardus
AAGTTTTGGAGCAACATATGCTGCCATACAGACGATGTCTCTTTCAGGGATGTCTCTGCATATTCCAAAGAGACAATGAGACAAATTCTGCATGAGTTACAACAGCGTGGCAACTGAGACCCAGACTATTGTCACACTGAAGTCGTATATCAAGCAAGAATAGGAAAGAATTACATTTTCAAAACTTTAAAAAAAAAAAGATTATTGCCCTTAGTTCTCAAAAAAATTACTGAGTGTTGTTAAAAGGAAAGGTGATGTCACAGTCACAATAATAAACGCATCTCGCAACGATAATGTTTATTACCCTTTTACTTTTGCTGCTTTCAGATGCCTTTACAAGTATTTAAATCTTACAACCCAAAACATGGGGAAATAAAGCAATGAGCAACCCGGTAAGAAATGTTTTTACCAAATTGCGAGACATAGGAAGATTTAGAAATCATGGGGAAAATCTCTATATATGTATATATTTTTGGAATTATCATAATTATATATTTAAAATTATGTTACTGCATTATTATAAT
>NW_024656377.1:0-1060 GCF_008729295.1 Plectropomus leopardus
TGTGTGTGTGTGTGTGTGTGTGTGTGTGTGTGTGTGTGACAGTAAATGAGGATGTTGTGGGAAGCCCAGGCATGTTTCCAGAGTGATTTGTGGTCGGCTTTTGTTCTCAGTAAATGGAAGGTCTCGCTGAAAAAACGCTTGGCGCTCCGCTCGCTCGCTCGAGCATCTTCAGTCCTGTTTTTGTTCAACAAATCACGACACAGAACCGAAGCGGTCACACGGAGACAAACACGCAGAGCGATGGGTGAGACGTTATCGGTGGAGCCCGACCGATTCATCGGTCATTATCGGCCGATATGAGCCTCTCACAGAGATATCGGAGCATATATATTAGCGTATATTTTTTCTGATATGCAGCGATAGGAAAACTTTTTTCAAACCATACGATGCAGAAAATGCTTGGATGGTTTGGAAATGGTCAGTACTGATGTTTATTTAGCTATTTATTTTATTGTTTTTATTCTTTATTTGAATTGTTAGTGAAGACTGATGCTGAACACATACGGTGCTGGTGTTTATTTTTATTTTTATTTATTATTTTTTTGTTTGTGTTTAATTTTCAATAAGTAAATTATTAAATAAAAGTTCATAATATAAAAGGCAATAAATATTCAGGAAAAGAAAGAAGCTGGAACCAGAGGATATTCATTACTTTTGTTTTAAATATGTATATTTATTGAACTGAAACTGATAAAGAGAAAAAGAGTAAATCGTGTTCAGTCATTTTGTCTTAAAAAAAAGTGTGTTTTCAACACGACACCAAAAGTCTTCACCGTGTTTTAAACCGTATTCACACCAACGATTTTTAGTGAATGTGAGTGAAGAGGGATGCAGTGCCATTTTTCTTTTCTCAGTTTTTCGTTTTCATCCTGACGGTCAGTATTTTCTGGATCTGATTTTCACTCTGTAGAAAACAACTTTAAAACAACAAAAGCAGATTTATGTAAAAAGCGTTCGGGAATTTCAGCGTGGATGAAAAACTTGAAAAAGACGTTTTGAACGAGCCGCTCTGCAGGTTTAGGACGAGGTGTTGAGCTTTTCTCACCTCGTTTTACCTCCC
>NW_024656378.1:0-360 GCF_008729295.1 Plectropomus leopardus
TCTGATTTTCAGATTATTTCCTTTTATTAACAACGAATAACTGAGGAACGAGAACGGGGAGTGAATGAATAGAGGAGGAGATGGGGTCATGATAGAAGAAAAAAATATCTCAGAAACGTCCAAACTAAAGCTAAAAAAAAGAGCGAGAAGACAGAAAGATAAAGTTATAGAAGAGAAGAAGAAAGTGAAGAAAAGAGGCAGCGGACAGAAAAAGGACGAGAGACGAGCCGGAGCGCTGTTTGATAAGTTGTCAGTTTGAACCTCTGTGCTCCCCCGTGGCTCCGAACTGTTCCCCCCGAAAATTATCTGACAGCACCTCACCTCACACCACTTAACACACACACACACACACACACACAC
>NW_024656379.1:0-487 GCF_008729295.1 Plectropomus leopardus
TTCGGCGTGATCACTCTGACAGTGAATCGCCTCTCCGTTTTTTTTTTAAAAATGAATCTTTCCGTGTCGGCGGGTGTTGTCCAGGTCGGGTCGTCGCCTCGGCGATCGGTCAGCTGACTCGGCGTTGAGAGGAGAACGAGGGCCAGATGGAGAAGACGGTCGAGTCCCGCTGGACTCAGATCAAATCAGAGGCTTTATGGGAGATTTGGGAGACGAGTCGGCGAGATAAAACACGGTCTGTGCAGCCGAGAGCGCGGCGGGAAAACGGCGCTCTGTCTCAGACTAACTAACAGACTAACTAAGGCCTGAGAGGGCCCCTGAGAGGGTCTGAGAGGGCCCCTGAGAGGGTCTGAGAGGGCCTGAGAGGGTCTGAGAGGGTCTGAGAGGGCCTGAGAGGGTCTGACAGGGCCTGAGAGGGTCTGACAGGGCCTGAGAGGGGCCCTCTCAGGGCCTTAGAGGGGCCCTGAGAGGGCCCCTGAGAGGACAC
>NW_024656380.1:0-486 GCF_008729295.1 Plectropomus leopardus
CAGAAGAGCAGACACCTGAGGTTACCTCATTTAATCGCTGCTCTCGTCCACATCTCGCAACCAAGCGCACACATAATGAGCGGCTATCAGTCAATTGAAGTCAGATGGCAATCACACACTTGCAGGTGTATCCATTTTTTTATTAAATGCCACTACGAAGCCGTTTATCTGCAGAATGTCACTTTTAACCCTTAGATACCTGGAGCGACATAACCTTTCGTGTGCTGCTTTCAGATGCTTTTCTCAAGTATTTAAACCTTTGAACACAAAGCAAATTGGTTTTATTTCTTTCAGAAATAATGGAGAAAAAGACAAGAGCACCTCTGCAAGAAATATCTCACAAAAAACAATAAAGAATTGTTTCTTTGAAAAAGCTCAGGGACAATTTTCAGAGAACTTTATATTCATATTTCTCATAATAATATATTTCAGGTTATTGTATAGAATTAGTCTAAGCTTTTTTTTTTTTTTTTTTTAAAACTCTCA
>NW_024656381.1:0-886 GCF_008729295.1 Plectropomus leopardus
TTCCTAAATGTTCTTAAAGGTTCCTAACAGCTCTAAGAAATAAAATATAATTGTGATCATTATATTGTGTATATGCTGCAGTTTTTGTGTTTGCGGGCAGATTTGAAATGTCACTCAGTTCTCAGCTTACAAAAAGAATTAAGAAACACCATTTATGGTTCACATCAGTATTTTATTTCTTAGAGCTGTTAGGAACCTTTAAGAACATTTAGGAACACTGAAAGAAGAACATGAACAAACATTCAGGAACCTTTCAGAACATTTAATAACCTTTAGACATTTTTACAAACATCTGCTCATATTCAGGATCCTTTAAGAACCTTTAAGAACACTGACAAACATTCAGGAACATTTACGAAAGATTAGCATCATTTTGGATCAATTGTGAACATTCAGGAACCTTCAAGAACATTTAAAGCCTTTTAGAGAAATTAACAAACATCTGCAAATATTTATAATGTTTTAACTTTCTTAAACATAAAGAACATTTAGGAATATTTATGAAATGAAGAAAGCCTTAAGAACCTTTTAGAACAATTCTGAACGTTAAGGAACATTAAAGGCTGTAACAAACATCTGCAAATATTGATCCCTCAGAAACAAGAACAAACTTTAGGAACCTTCAGATATATTTAGAAAGATAAAGAAGCAATTCAGGAACCTTTAAGAACATTTAATAACCTTTAGAACATGAACACAAATCTGCAAATATTTAGGATTTTTTAGGAACATGAAAAAACCTTGGGGAACCTTATAAACGTGCAGTCGTTCTGCGTCCAGCTGAGATCAGCAGCAGTGAGTTCGGCTGGAATAAAAACCAAAATATCATTAGAGTCCGTGAACAATCCCCTCTGACCTCTGACCTCCATCAGAGCAGCCTGCAGCA
>NW_024656382.1:0-291 GCF_008729295.1 Plectropomus leopardus
AAGTCACACGTATCCAAACGGCCGAGATCACCGGAGTCATCGCTGACGGCTGGTGATCTCCTGACTTTCCAACGTCAGCGTGAGATTCATATTTGTGCATCTGACTGAAATATTTAACAACTATCGGACGGTTTGTATTGAAATCTGTCACATCAGCAGCCCGTATATGTTTCTATGATTTTAGGACATTTCCAAGATGTTAAATTGTTTCTAGGATTATAGAATGTTTTTAGGATTTTAAGACGTCTCTTTGATTTGAGGACATTTCTGGGATTTTAGGACATTTCTAGG
>NW_024656383.1:0-611 GCF_008729295.1 Plectropomus leopardus
TATATATATTATTGACCCTGTATTATGGTAAAGTAAAAAAATACTACTGGCTTTATACAAGGGACTTAGAGTTGACAACACTGCATATGCTGTCTGTTTAGAAAACATCACACATTGTAATACCAAGTTATCCCTGTCTCATTTGAGGTTACCTTTGGGTCCCAACCCAGATTCTATAAAGCATTGCTATAAAAATAAACATTGCTGTAAAATGAAGCAGTGCAGATTTTGAATAAACCCACAGTGCATTTGTGGCATATGGACTTAATTATTCAGCATTTTATGTGAAAATAAATCAGCACAGCTTCCAAAGTTAAACAGCTTAATCTTTGCTTTGGAGAATACAGTAGCATCAGGCTGCCTGGCATGCTGGTGACAGTAAGCAACTAATCCGTTTCCAAACATAGCTTAAAGCACATTACATACACTGTACACTGTACACTGTACATTATATATACTTTGTAAGTGAAGCTTACACATGCCTGCATTGAGATGGATGTAATTCATAAAATGAAGTATATGTATAGTTCAAAGTATCCTACGTTTATGTTTACTTCAGCTGATTTTTCACCTAATTGCAAATAATAATGATAATAAATAATACGGATCAG
>NW_024656384.1:0-820 GCF_008729295.1 Plectropomus leopardus
CCCTCATCACCATTATTATTATTATTATTATTATTTATTATTTTAAATGCTTTTTATTCTCAGTTAAAACTTTACATTTTGTGTCTCTTACATTTTACCTTCATATTTAATTTCACTTCAACACACAGATTTTATTCTCTTTGATCTAAATATAATTCAAATGTAACTGAATTTAATAAGAATCATAATCAGTTTTAATATTGAGTAAGTTTTCACTTAGAAAATATGCTTTTGGTTTTTTGTGCAAACATTAAAAAAATTAAACATTTTTAGAGGAAATAAAAAAAGAGCCAAAGATTATAAACTAAATGTATTAAAGTAACAATACAAGCAGCATTTTATTCAGCAGCAAACTGGGTTTTACACACGAGACAAAAGAGTCGCTGCTCTTCAACAGAAACAAAAAAAACGAAGCACATAGAAGGATATCAATAATCTGATCGATAAAATAAAATGATAAAACTCAGAATTAATAATGCAACTAAACTGTTTGATGTCAAATGTGAGAAAATACAGAAAACAGGTTAGAAAAGTAAAAAGGCAGAAGAGGAAAGAAAGAAATATAATGCAGGAACTTTTCTTTCTCCCACCCTCCGATATCTTTGATATCTAAAATTATTTGTTTTTTGGTTTGTTATTTAAAACGTTGGGACTGAGGGGACAGACAGCAGCTTCACCAAGACTGACACTTCTGTTCTTTGTTTTTCTGAGAAGTGAGGGACTCATTCTGACAAACAACGAGAACTAAAACCGAAATTAACTCAGATCTGAATTCTGATGTGTGATGAAAAACTGACGCAACAGGAAACAGTTCGATAAC
>NW_024656385.1:0-239 GCF_008729295.1 Plectropomus leopardus
TGGTTTGTATACTGTATCTTTATTTGACATTTTGCAAAAGAAAGGCAACCACTTTGGGCCCCTTTTTTCCCAAATTATTTCTTGCAACATGTGAAACGGTTCTGTCCAAGTTGTTATGTGAACGTGATTTTGAAGGTTTAAATACTTGCGAAAGCAGCACAAGAAAAGTGATGTCGATCCAGGTTTAAGGGGTTTAAGGGTTAAACGTAAATCATTTAAGTCTGTCAGTGACAAAATTT
>NW_024656386.1:0-238 GCF_008729295.1 Plectropomus leopardus
TGGTTTGTATACTGTATCTTTATTTGACATTTTGCAAAAGAAAGGCAGCCACTTTGGGCCCTTTTTTCCCAAATTATTTCTTGCAACATGTGAAACGGTTCTGTCCAAGTTGTTATGTGAACGTGATTTTGAAGGTTTAAATACTTGCGAAAGCAGCACAAGAAAAGTGATGTCGATCCAGGTTTAAGGGGTTTAAGGGTTAAACGTAAATCATTTAAGTCTGTCAGTGACAAAATTT
>NW_024656387.1:0-615 GCF_008729295.1 Plectropomus leopardus
TAATCAAGCCAGTTTTGCTTATGAAAACAGAATCAGACATTTGCATTTTCTGTTTGTACTTTGTGGTTTGTGGACTAGTAGTTTGCCATTAGTTAGTACTATTGACCTCATTGATCACATTTAAGCAGGCTATGGTTGCAGGTATACGAAAACAAAAAACAGAACGGCAGAATGCATTGGCCGAAATACTATCATCTGACGCAGATTTATGCTTTTATGAGCATTTTTCCTAATTTATTTGCTTTCATTTGCAGATATGTGTTTATAGAGATTAGCTGAAATATTGTGCGGACCTGCCTCAAGTCGCTCACTGTACTGTAAACAATGAACAGTGCAAGAAAGAGGAAGTCTTGGCCCAGATTTCTGTGGGCTGGATCTCCCTAAATATTGGCCTTTGCCCCCAGAGGGTATATGACTGTCAAACGGAAGCCAATTTCTTCCTAAATTGATTAGCATTAAACACAAAGTACTACTTAGGCTGATGGGATTGGAAAAAATAAAGTTTTGACCTAATAATGGTGCTAAATGAAAATTTAAGGGATCCCTAATTTACTACCCTGTATTCTCAGATGGAGAGACATTTATAAACCAAATATCATGACAGTACATGGGCGA
>NW_024656388.1:0-1611 GCF_008729295.1 Plectropomus leopardus
TTCGTGTGTGTGTGTGTGTGTGTGTGTGTGTGTGTGTGTGTGTGTGTGTGTGTGTGTGTGTGTGTGTGTGTGCATGTGTTTCCTATTTAAACTGACCTCATTCCTCAGCCGGGGGCTGGATGACATCATGCTGCAGCAGATCTGCTCGCTGTGTCGATGGGTGAGAGTTTCGCGTTAAAAACGGTCCCCTGACGGCTCTCAGATAAACAACCAGCGGACGTGAACTCTTATTTTGGCGAACAGAGCTGAACTCTTATTTTGGCGAGCAGAGCTGAAGCTGTGGGATCAGAGTGGGAAACTGGGTCACATCAGCTGATCGCAAAACACCGAGAAAATAATGTTTCAACGGTTAATAAACCAAAAACAGACACTTTGTGAAATCTTTTTTTCGACAGCTTTCTGTTCAAATCACAACAAACATCCTCATCATCCTCATCCTCATCATCATCGTCATCGTCATCATCATCGTCAGTGCTTTAACCCTTTAAAATCTGAGCACTTCAGCTGCAGTTCTTACAAAACAAGAAGGCAAGAATGAAGAGACCAAAACTGACCAAAAGATATTGTAAAAAGTACAAGAAACATGCTTTAAAAAATGCCGAAAAATCGTAAATAAATACAAAGAAAAAACTGATGTACAAGAAATATACCTAAAAATGTACCAAAGAAAAGAAAGGATAAAGACAAAGGAAATAAAAAACCTGAGACCTGACCTTTTTTCTTCATGTTTTCAAAAGAAAAAAATACAATGAGAGTTCAAAGGTTTACATTTTTGTTTCAGAGGGTTTAAAAATCAGTAAAAATCCGCCTCTCTTTAGTCAAGGATGACTCACCACGTCTGTCCTCATGTCCCCTGTCTTTGTCTTCTGCGTGTCTCAGACTCTAAGGCCATCGTGGACGGGAACCTGAAGCTGATCCTGGGTCTGATCTGGACTCTCATCCTGCACTACTCCATCTCCATGCCCATGTGGGAGGACGAGGACGACGAGGACGCCAAGAAGCTGACCCCCAAACAGCGTCTGCTGGGCTGGATCCAGAACAAGGTCCCGCAGCTCCCCATCACCAACTTCCACCGAGACTGGAGGGACGGCAAGGCGCTGGGAGCGCTGGTGGACAACTGCGCCCCCGGTACGTCCCAGCGAGCAGCCAGGACACCTTCAGCTGCGTCCGTGTCCAAAATAAAACCGTTTTTGTGTTTTCTCTGCGGTGCCTTCAGGTCTGTGTCCAGACTGGGAAACGTGGGATCCCAGTCAGCCGGTGGAGAACGCCAGAGAGGCCATGCAGCAGGCCGACGACTGGCTCGGCGTGCCCCAGGTGACTTTTACCTCTGACTCAAACTTTATTTAAAAACGACGACGACAAAAAAACACTCACACAAATGTGGACAGCAGTTATAGAAAACAGCAGGGAACACCAGGTTCTTTATAAACATCAACAGCAAAGTCTCAAAACGGGAGAACTGTGTTTTGATTGTGCTTGATTTCTTTACAAAAACATGGGAAGAGAACGACAAGCAACTGAAGAGAAAATGATCCACAAAATGCCACAAAATCAGTAATAAATAAATACATCATATATATATAAATACTGACTCAAACTTTATTAAAAACG
>NW_024656389.1:0-484 GCF_008729295.1 Plectropomus leopardus
AAAAAAATCCTAAACATTAGCCAGAAAATGGCAAAAAAGAAACAACTATAAACCAGTTATGAAATAATTTTTTTTTAAAAAGTTAAACAAATATAGAAATGACCCTTAAAAAGTGCTTAAATTAAAAAAGGAAAATGATGTAACATCATTTTAAATAAAGTTATAATGATCGTAAACATAGTTTTCTCTGCACTTTTTTGCTGTTTTTGATAATTCTCTCTTTTGATTCACTCTTTCTTCTGACAAATTTGCAGGAAGTTGCTCATTGCTTTTTTTGCATAATTTCAAGAGAAATCAAACTGATTTTCTCAGGTTTTTAAGATTTTTAAGGCTTTTGAGAGACATCTGAACTCAGCATAAGAAAACCGATGTCGATCCAGGTTTCAGGGGGTTAATTTATACATGATGGGTGTGCGGTGACTTCACTGTAGATGTGTGTGTTTCCTGTGTGTGCAGGTGTGTTGGTCAAGTGTGGCATATATAT
>NW_024656390.1:0-299 GCF_008729295.1 Plectropomus leopardus
TGAGGGAAAAACTACTTTAAATGTCCAACAATTATTTAAATTTACCTTAGAAACTATTTGACTTTTGCACATTGTTTTTTTTTTGTTCCTTAAGAGCAAAAAATAAAGAAAAATTAACAGTAAGAATGTCAAAAATAAACACAAATAATAATGATAATAATAAAAAACTAACAAAAACATAAACTTGAGCCAACTAAGACACATATTTAATAAAAATACATAATTAATTTAGATAAAATACAAATAACAACTATTATAATTATTATTGTAGTATTTATTTTTATTAATTTTGTTTTTTT
>NW_024656391.1:0-363 GCF_008729295.1 Plectropomus leopardus
TTTTTTTTAAAGAAAAATTATGTTTATAATTATAAAAATGTTATATTTAAAATGACATTGCAGATAAAAATATATAAAATAAATATTTTTTTCAGCACTTTTTAAGGTATTGTATTTTTTTTTTTACTTCATTTTTCTTTTACTTTTTAAAATTTCTTGTTATGTTCAGTTAATTGTTTTTCTCCCTCTTTTTTTAAAAAAACTATTTATTTATTTATTTAGGTAATTTTTTGGGCCCAAAATCTGGACTTTATTTCCTGCATTCTAGTGAATTTTTGTGCACCTTTTTATGGTGGAAACATCTTTATTCACGTACAACAAAATTAATCAAGCAGTAAGTGACAATTTCAATGATCAAAGTCT
>NW_024656392.1:0-247 GCF_008729295.1 Plectropomus leopardus
TTCAGCACTTTTTAAGGTAATTTTCTTGTAATTTTTTTTTACTTCGTTTTTCTTTACTTTTTAAAATTTCTTGTTATGTTCAGTTAATTGTTTTTCTCCCTCTTTTTTTTTTTTTTAAAAAAAAAACTATTTATTTATTCATTTAGGTAATTTTTTGGGCCCAAAACCTTTTTATGGTGGAAACATCTTTATTCACGTAAAACAAAATTAATCAAGCAGTAAGTGACAATTTCAATGATCAAAGTCT
>NW_024656393.1:0-350 GCF_008729295.1 Plectropomus leopardus
CATCCTCGGAATAGCAATATAAGGTTTGCACTTGGTGGAAGGTACAGTGAGGGAATATGATGTTCAGCACCACGGTCAGCGACATGGAGAACAGCGGCAAAGACGTAAAGCTTTATGAGTATCCTTTCCTGTAATCCTTTTTAACAAAAAAAAGGTAAACGTTCGCAAAAGTAAGATATTCCAGCACAGTTGAGGATTACTTCATACAGGAGTCCTGTTTAGCTTGTCATCACCAGCTGTGAGGCTGGGTGAAGTTGCAAACGATTTATGTTGTTATGAATTTGTGCTATAAAAAGCACATTTAAACCGGAAGCATGAATTGAAAAAAAGAAACAACTGTATGCAGCTTC
>NW_024656394.1:0-204 GCF_008729295.1 Plectropomus leopardus
TTATTTTAAAAATAAATATGGCTTTTATACAAAAAAAAAACCCTAAATACAACTTTGATCAATACACCCAAATATTGATAAACCATAGAAGCTACATAATTGACCCTACCTCTGCCCCTCCTGATATTATTATATTTAAACATGACCAAAACTTGACTTATTTTTTACTCACCTTGTCCTTGTACACTTGTGCCCCCACCAAAC
>NW_024656395.1:0-379 GCF_008729295.1 Plectropomus leopardus
AAAAAATGCAACAAGCAACCTGGCAAACTGCAAGAAATTAGCAAAAGATGACGAGAAAATTAGCTGAAAATCTGTGGTTTGTTTTTTAAAAGGAGAGATGAAATTATTAGAAGTGTATTTGAAAAAAGGTAAATTTTTAGAAAATATAAAAATATTATTTACATGTTTAAAATCAAGTGCACGTGTTTGCATATTAGCACTTTTTTCAAGTCATTTTTATTTTATTTTTGTTAATTTTTTTGTGCTAATTTTCCGATCTTTTCTTGTTTTATTACAAATGTGCTAATTTGAGTAATTTTTCTTCCAGTAGCTCATTGCTTGTGTTAAAAAAACAACAACAAAAAACAGTTTGCTCAGGTTTTAAAGGGTTAAATCACTG
>NW_024656396.1:0-308 GCF_008729295.1 Plectropomus leopardus
TGATTTAGATTTTTTATTAAAGTGAGAAATTACTTATATACTTAATTACAGTTTCTCTGTGTCATTGTTATTTGTAAAGGGATTTCACAAGGTTTAAAGGTCCTTATACATAACAATAATAATCAAAACTAAATTTTGACAAATAAAGTTGTTTCATAGTATTTACAGTTAATTTTACATACCCCAAATTAATATTACACTGAGTCTGAGTTACTCTACCAAAATGAACACTTAAAGAACTCAGGGCCCCTTTCTACTAAGGTAGTTGGTAGATCGGCTACATGTATAAAACTGGGTATAAAACTTTG
>NW_024656397.1:0-208 GCF_008729295.1 Plectropomus leopardus
AAACTGATTGCAGAAAAATTTGCAGACTTAAGCTTTTTTTAAAAAAAAAAAAAAAAAAGCTAAATTAATATAATTTATTGTAACAAGAAACTATAAGAGCAGAAATTAGCATTTGACATTCAAATTTCCTTAAGTCTTTGATCAAATCATATTCTATGAAGGCTTCTGTCAGAAAACATAACCAAATCTATGCTTATAAATATAAATA
>NW_024656398.1:0-259 GCF_008729295.1 Plectropomus leopardus
TAAGTAGTAAGCAATTATCATAATTATCTGACATGCCTCATATCTTGGTTAAAGTGGTTTGATGGCCACAGAGAAACATGGTTTTTTTGTTTTTTTTGTTTGTTTTTTCTGTTGCCACCTTGTGGTTGAATCATCTGTTGTAATTTTAAGGCTGTATCCTGCACTTAGTGATATCATCCACTGGGGGGCGAAAGTGCATTTTGAGCTAATCAGAACGTGATCACATCACCTTTGTGATGTTATGGCACTGGATTTGACT
>NW_024656399.1:0-2646 GCF_008729295.1 Plectropomus leopardus
AGTGGAATTATTATTATTATTATTATTATTATTATTATTATTAAAAATAAAAATACTAAACTTATATTTATAGATTACTTTTTATACAAGGAATGCAGCTCAAAGTGCTTCACAATAAAAAATGCAACAAAACAGTATTAGACAATCAAAAGACAGCTGGTGATAAACAAGATATTAAAGGAAGAAGTAAAAATAATTGAAAGTTTTGAAAAAGTTATGCAATTTGTCAATAAATTCTTCTGTAATCTTCCGAAGATAACCTTTCTCGTAACGAAACATACATACATACATTTTCACTCATCCAGGGACATGTCATGGAGGCAGCAGGCTGGGAATAACATAACAGCATATTTCATTTCATTTTCATTTTCTTGCTGTGTGCAGTCTCTCTCACCATGTTTGTTAGCTAAATTTTGTTTAATAGAGTTTTTAAAAAAATGCATGGCAAGTAGGGCAAGAAATGAAGTATAATGAGACATTGAAAAGTCATGGAAAAGTTTTTTTTAAAAATCTGTAGGAACCCTGGTATTTACAGCAAGTTTGCTTCAATCGGATACAATGATCAGTTACCCTGTAGAATACTTTTTCACCAATCTATAATTTTTCTATTACTATTTCTTTTTTATGTTCCCCATTACCGCCATCAAAACAGAACATATTCCCTTCGTGGTCCAATTACCTGCGATATTTACAGACAACACAAAATCTAGAGATGCACAGATTCTGGGTCAGAACAAGTTTTACAGTACAATACAGTACAAGTTTTCAAAATAACACAGAAAGTCCTTGGAGCCTCTGTCAGTATGAATTCTGATAACAATTTTGCCAATACTGACGTTTTTTGTTGTTATTCTTCACCACTTTGTGCCAAGTAGACAAAGAAAACTGATGTGCCCTTGGTTACACTACCTCTAATTTCTCCTTCGAACTGCATTTATTCAAATTTTCTTGCCAACAACTACATTTTACAAGATCTCATTTGAGCACATCGTAATATCGTTATAATTTACCTTCGCCCGACAGCATCCCTTAAGTCAGGCTTACAGTCTCACATTTGGCGCTGCGGCTAACTGAGCTGTCCTCCCTCTCCATCTCTCTCCAAGTGTGTGTGCGGTCTTCATCCTCTGTTACATCCTCCTCCTCCTCCTCCTCCTCCTCAATATTATTATCTAACCTGTCAAAAGTAGGTTATTTGAGTTATGAAATGATACTGTGCACCTTTTTCCTATCTTTTATTCTGGATAAGAGCCCAACTGATCCTGGATTTTTATATATATGATGTAATTATTCCTCAGATGTGGTTATCAGATACTTGTAAAAAAGATACCGTAAAACTTCACTTAATAGCCTGGGCTATTATTTTCCTAAATCATTGAACTCAATTCTTTAATGTGTGCGAAAAAACACAGGAAATCAAACCTGTTCTGAAGATTTTAAGTCGTAAGAATGGTTGACACAACCCAAGGTTGTATTTATTTTCAAATGTGCAAAAATGTTACACAAAAAATACAGACTACGTGTGCAAAGGCCTTAAGGCCTTTAAATAAAAGTACCTCATACCTCAGCTTTGTAATGAGGTACCACATCATCAGTACCTCCACAATTTAAAAAAAGAGCAGTATCTGATGAGTTTTGCAGCAGCCACGTTGTCCCTGAGAAGTGGGACGCTTCGAGATCTGCCTCTCTCCCTCTGCAGGCGTATGGCCTGTGAGTAACCCTTCACTAAAACCTGAGAGTCGGTCTGTGTCAGACTTCAGCTCCACTGCCCTATAAAAGAGAAAGCTGTCTTTGATCTCCGCTCCTCTCCCAGGGTCAGCAAAGGGGAAAATGTGTATTACACACATTAATTGAATAATCTTTTGTTTTGAAAGGAAAGAAGCCATGAAAAGCCCGAGCTCTGAAATCAGCCCTCCACCTCCTCCTCGCCTTAATGGGAAGTGGAAGGGCCCAAAGATACTGTAGTTGAGATGAAAGCATGGGGCCGTTAACCCTGAAGCTGTGTGTGTGTGTGTGTGTGTGTGTGTGTGTGTGTGTGTGTGTGTGTGTGTGTGTGTGTGTGTGTGTGTGTGTGTGTGTGTGTGTACACATATGCAAGTTTTTAAAGATGTGGAAGTGGAAGTGTAACAGTCCTACAGTGGCATGCCACAGCCACACTCCATGTACGACAACGAGACCACAGGGACAGGAACAAAAGCCGCCCTGTCCTGACTCTGAAGTCTTCAGCTGAGAATCG
The DNA here is from genome assembly GCF_008729295.1 of Plectropomus leopardus. Lineage (NCBI taxonomy): Eukaryota > Metazoa > Chordata > Actinopteri > Perciformes > Serranidae > Plectropomus > Plectropomus leopardus. Next base: position 2,234 of record NW_024656399.1, read on the forward strand.
AGAAACTGCGTTTCTCATCAACTCGAGCAGCTCTGAGCTTCAAAAACTAACATTTAGATCAGTCGTTCGCACTGTCACACGATACAGAGCGCTGCTACTACACTGATGATTTAGCCACACCTTAGGAGTAGCACAAGATTCAGGGAAGATTCATATTTGCTTTTTTGCACAGAGTTAGAAGATTGGTAAAAATCTCATCTCTGTACAGTAAATTTAAAGTAGCTGATTAACATAGTTTGCCTGGCTTCGTCTAAAAGTAAAATCAACACACAAATCTGTAAAACTTACTCATAAAACACCCTCAAAACTTGAGCAGAAACATTTGGGGCTGAAAAAAAGCAAACTCAGAGGTGCATAAATTGCTGTTCTTTAAATGGCCACTCGAGGCTGGTTCCAAAAGCCAGAAACCATTA
>NW_024656400.1:0-869 GCF_008729295.1 Plectropomus leopardus
TACCATCCTTGTGTATGTACGTGCTGCTGCTTCCAGGGTGAATGGCATGTTACACTATATTAAAACATAATTTCAAAAACATAGATATAGTATGTTCGTATCAGGCCTTGGAATACTTTTTGCTTTGCACACACACTGGCACATGTAAATTTTAAAATGACATGCACCAATTTTTTATTTACCGGCACCAATAATAAAAATGAAAAGAAAAAATGAAGGAAAATCCAGTATTTAAGCAGTGTATAAGTGTGAAGCAAAATGCAAAGCAGTTTAGTCAGCGATTTTGGGTCATCCTAAACCTAATTACATTGAAAAACAAATAAAAACAAACAAAAAAACCCAACAAATTATTTTTTGTTAAATTGTGTCTGTGTTCATGCATATGGCATACATTTTGGCAAGTTTTTGTATTTTTGTTTTGTTTAATCCTGAAATTTCCAGCTCGGCTCCTACAATAAATCATACTGGTAAGTGCTGAAACACATTCAGACTGTAGTTTTTGAGCCTGTTTATTCGTCTCTGCCCCGCAGGAGAAGCGGCTGGCGTGTGAACGATACACGGAGGTGCACGAGGAGCTGAGTGGGATGAAGGGCCGCAGCGAGCGAGAGATCCAGAGTCTAAAGGAGCACTTGAGGCTGGCCATGGCGGCTCTGCAGGAGGGACAGAAACTGGGAAACAGCCTGGACCACTGAGAGTCTGCTGCTGGTACTGACGCTGTGGCAGACAGAGAGACAGGTACGGAGGGAAGTTCACTGTCTGTGTGGATTTTTAAAAAAATTATTTTATTATTATTATTATTATTAGAACCGAGGGGTTTCCCCCATTGTTTCTTTTTCTTTCTTTTTTTTATAACTCTTTCCCCGTCATTG
>NW_024656401.1:0-624 GCF_008729295.1 Plectropomus leopardus
TATATATATATATAGTTTATAAGGTTCAGTCACATCCTGGACTAATAACGCTCATAATAAGTTATTTCTTGAGGAGTTCTCGGTGCCACAAGAGAACATAAATAATTACATCAGGTTCAGTAAAGTGCGGCATGACCTGCCGTCAGTCAGCAGAACGGTATTTCCCTCTGTGGGTCCATGTAATGATGATGATGCAGGATGAAACCCGCACACCACAACCATCTGTATATAGAGTTCATGCATAGTTCACGCATATGATTTAATTTTTTTTTTCCACCATGACTGCTTCTATTAAAACTAAAGTAAGCCTTAACAGACCTGCAGCCTTATAATGTTTTAGTAAGAGACGTTTTTTATTTTCTTGATGTGCAAATGTTTGTGTCTCACAAGGAAAAGCGTGCAAAAAAAAATAAAGTTTTTGTAAATTAAAATAGATGTTACCCCTTGGATTTTGTATCAAGATCATTTTCTTTTACCACTTTTTTTAAAAAATATTTTATTTCTTTTGAAAATGTGGGGAAAAGTGGTAATGACTGACCTGGAGAAAAATATCCCGCAAATTGCAAGAAATTAATTGATTCAGAAAATTACTTTTAAAAACCTAGAGGAAAATGGCTCAGGAAC
>NW_024656402.1:0-769 GCF_008729295.1 Plectropomus leopardus
ATGAGAGGTTTTTTGGTGTGTGTGAGAGGGTTTTGTGTGTGTGAGAGAGAACTTTTTTGCATGTATGAGAGGTTTTTTGGTGTGTGTGAGAGGGTTTTGTGTGTGTGAGAGAGAGCTTTTTTGCGTGTATCAGAGGTTTTTTGGTGTGTGTGAGAGGCAATGTGAATTATGGCCTATACGGCACCCCATAGTTTTGAAACCACAATTCCTCTTGTGGACTATCACGCCCCAGAAATTCCTCATACGTGCTCGCTCCCACGTATAAGGGGCTTGCCTTTTCCATTATCGCTCACATAACACGCCTTTGTCGCCCTCTGTTGTAAAAAATGACGGCCTATGCGGTGGTTGCAATAGAAATAAACCTGCTAATAATTTGAACATCCATCGCCATGCTTCTTGAAATGTTATTGAGCAAGAAGTTGCATAACATCACTCGATGGACTCGCAGGCGTCTTGCAATTGTGTTTCATCAACATTTCGAAATATTTTTTGCGCAAATCTTTAATGGAAACCCACCTAGTGATGATGACGAGCATAACAATGCATCTGATTCCAGATATTTCAGAACTGAACAAGCTTGCAGTAGCTGCCAACAGCACAGGGATAATCATCCTGGGAGGAGGTGTGTCCAAACACCAAGTATGCAATGCCAATGCATGGGTTAGTATTTTGCATTTTCAACTGTTTTGAATTAGTTCGACATTACTCTGGTACGTTACTGCCTCTCAGGTTTAAGACTTGTTTGCACCTATAAACAAAGAATTCAATA
>NW_024656403.1:0-841 GCF_008729295.1 Plectropomus leopardus
AATTGCCAACAGTTTATATAATATGATGCATTATTATATAGGCTAGTGATATTACAGTAACTGCCAGCAAATAATTGACTCCCACTGGACCAGCTGTAACATTTAATACTGTTTCGAGGTTTACACATAGTCTACTGATCATTAGGGGCAATTCTGCTGAATAATTAGGATCTTTACTTTTGATACAAGTACATTTAGCTGATAATATCTCTGAACTTTTAATTAAGTAAATTATTTGATGCAAGACTTTTACTTATATTTGAGCATTTTTAGCACATCTTTAGCATTGCAAGCCATATTTTTACTGAAGTAAAATGTTGAGTATAAAATGCAAACATCTTGTCTGTAAAGTTTGTATTATTTTTAATTATTAATATTACTATTGTTTTTACTAGTTTCACATATTGGTTGAATTTGTCCTCTTGTTGTTGTTTTATTTATTATTTTGTCCCTGAGTTTATTAATATCTGAAGAAGTGTTCTAGACTATGATGATTTACAACAGAATGTTGTGAACTGAATATCTAAAATTGAGACTTAAAAAAAGTCTATTTTAGCCACTGTGCCGATGGTATTTGGGACTGTTCTTTAGTTATAAGAGTAGGGGAGTGGCTGAGGTGCAACTTTGTGTTTTTTTGTTTGTCCTAAACATATTGTTGCAAAATGCATGGCCCTCTCTTCACCATAAACAACCATATTTCACAGTTTCTAGCTATGAAAAATAGTGTGTTTTTTGTGGGGGTGTTTTATGTAAATTGTGTCAGTTTTATTAATAGACATTTTTTCAGGTATTAGTGCTTTTTATTTTTTTATTTTAATTGTGTATTTAATAAAATTTAAAA
>NW_024656404.1:0-239 GCF_008729295.1 Plectropomus leopardus
TACATTTCAGAAGATATATTACACTTTATACTTCTCGACATTTATATGAGTGTCACAGTTACATGATGTGAAAAGTTCCAGCGGCTCTGTGTGTCTAAATGCACAAATAATGATGTCCCTTTACCCTTTAACCCTTTGAAACCTGAGCAAATTGGTTGAATTACTTTGAAAATCATGAGAAGACAAAAGCAGCTCAACAAGACATGGCCCAAAAATTGACAAGAAATTTGTAAAAAAAA
>NW_024656405.1:0-481 GCF_008729295.1 Plectropomus leopardus
ACCCCAGAGTAGAAAACACTAGATGGCGCCAGACGCTCAAACGTAAAGTCTGGGACCGGAAGCAGAAACATCAGTTCACCATGTTTGTAAAAATGTCCCGCAGCGCCTCCACTTCCCAAAATGTCCATTTACAAACAAATGTGCAATAGATTAAAATAAAATAAAATAATGCATAAGCATTTGACCGCTTAAAAAACAAATGAACAAATTAGTTCAATGACTTTGGAAAATAATGACCTACTTGGCAAGAAATGTACCACAAACTGCATGAAACTGACAAGAAAATTACTTAAAAATAGTTAATAATAACAGATTATTAGGTTTGATTTATTTTAAAGACGAGGCCAAAAAATGTACTTTGTATGTACTTGTAAAAGAAACAAGAAAATAAAATTACTTTAAAATAAGCAACAAGAAAGTAAAAAAACAAAACAAAACAAAAACAAACAAACAACTAAAGCAAAAAAACAAACAAACAAAA
>NW_024656406.1:0-202 GCF_008729295.1 Plectropomus leopardus
CTCACACACTCTGCAGCCGCCCACACACTCTGCAGCCTCTCACACACTCTGCAGACGCTCACACACTCTGCAGCCGCCCACACACTCTGCAGCCTCTCACACACTCTGAAGCTACTTACACACTCTGCAGCCTCTCACACACTCTGAAGCTGCTTACACACTCTGCAGCCTCTCACACACTCGGCAGACGCTCACACACTCT
>NW_024656407.1:0-481 GCF_008729295.1 Plectropomus leopardus
CTCAAAGTGCTCTCTTACTTCATTGTTAAACTACTCCAAACACTCAAGGACATTGTGACAGAGAGCGTGCAGAATAGTGGACGGTTGTGCAGTCAGTCAGAGTGTTTTTACTGTAAGCAACATTGAAGTACATACTGTTACGTTTAAAAACAATGGCCTCATCTTTCTGCAAATGAATAAGATGACCTAAGGGTTTAGGGACATATTTAGATCATAAGGAAAAAGGAAAAATATGCTGTCATTTCTTCCCATGTTTGATGCTGTGAGTAAGCCCACAACAGCGCTGTAAGTGGCAAATCACAACGCACACACACCTGTTAAAGTGTCTCCAGCCTTTGCACACAGCAGTGAGTTAGTGTTTACTCCATGTAGTGCTGTGTTGCCCTTTCTCAGAGAGACATGGTCGCATCAGTCGGCGTCTAGCGTGTAGCCTTGACGTGCGCGGAGGTGCAAGGGCCCGTTCATCACTGATTGCAGCTTT
>NW_024656408.1:0-242 GCF_008729295.1 Plectropomus leopardus
CCATTTAAAGCTGAGGAGTCTATTGACAGAAGAAGTAATTGGTAAATAATTTTTTTTTTTCACATTTTTTAAAACACATTTAACAAAATTTTATTGTTTCGAGCTGCACAAATGTCAACATTTGTATTTTTCACTATATTTTTTTTAGGTTTGTTGGTTAAAAAAAGTGTCACTTTGCATCCCGGGAAAATTTAATTGACATGTTTTGGTACTTTGTTTTATTTATTTGCCTGAATATGTTT
>NW_024656409.1:0-308 GCF_008729295.1 Plectropomus leopardus
TTGACATGTTTTGGTACTTTGTTTTATTTATTTGCCTGAATATGTTTGAATTATATGAACAGCAGTGTAGTTTGATCTGAATGGAGACATTTTAAGGCCTTAACGTCTTAGAAACCATCAGATTTCTTGTGCTGTGTTCAGACACTTTCACAAGCTTTTAAACCTTTCAAACCTGAGTGAATTGTTTTGTTATATTTAAGGCAATCAGCAACTTGGCATAAAATGTTCCATGAATTGCCCAGAAATGACAAGAAAATACCGGAAAATTAGCTTAAAGAACAGAGAATTATTAGAAAATCATCCAAAAA
>NW_024656410.1:0-1493 GCF_008729295.1 Plectropomus leopardus
GCACATATAGTACATGGTCAGCACAGTCATTTAGATCCAATCACAGTCCCTCCTCTGCAGCGCTCAGGGATCCATCACAGTGTGCGCCGGCGGGCCGCTCTCACTGTTGATTTGTTTTTATTTTCCCTTCGTTCTTGTTGTCTTTAGAGCGCAGAGCAGTTTCACTTGAGCAGACAGCTGTAACACAGCAACACAGTAATCAAGCACACACACACACGCACACACACACACACATGCACAGAGACCTCAGACCAGGGGAAGTGGGTCAAATGGTTCGTGTCTTGGCAGTGGATTGGCCAGCAGGGGCCTGACACAGAGACACACCCACACACACCAGCTTGTTTCTCTTCGGCCCGTCCGGAGGTCCGTCTGACGAATAGGTCAGCCCTCTGCGGGGATGAGAGAGAAAAGCCAGAGAATGAACAGAATTCATCATGTGCCATCGCCTCCTCGCTCCCCCTCCGCCCCTCTCATTCTCACATCTCCCTCGTTCCTCCGCTCTCTCCTTCTCCTCTCTGCGTCTCCCTCCTCCTCCATCTCTCTTCCTGTCGTCCTCCGGAGTCGTAAAAGCTGCAGCTCTGTTTTTTTTTTGTTTTTTTTTTTCACTGTTTCTATTAGATTGTTGTGACATCTTGTCTAAACTGTCTGCTAAATCACTGTCAGGTCTCACTTGTACAGTAGCATAACACACACACACACACACACACACACACACACACACACACACACACACGCTCAGTGTGGTGCTGCTGTGGTGGCGAGGCCTCCCTCCTCTGCAGGCTTTGACTCCCAGCAGGAGGAACAGGAGTCACAGTGGAGCTCACATGTGTGTTTCACCTCCTCCCTCTCTGTCTATTTATCTGCCTGCGTATTTTTTTGCCAACTCTAATTTCCCTCATTTTTTCATAAAATGTCCAGTTGCTCTGCATGACCATCCAGTAGTCGATCTGTTAATCCCCCGCTGCGAAAAACTGTTTTCACCATTGTCTTTCAGCTCTTTAGAAAGAACGACTTTTCTGTGACTCTTATTCTCAATACTTTACTTCTCCTAAAGTTGTATCTCATTTTTTTCTCCTCAGTGTGTGTTTCTCAGTCTCTGTAGTCGCTGTGCTTATCAGAAGACACACATTTGATTGAATAAGTGGCCTCACGTGAGATGATTCGACACGTCGTCTTTTGAGTTTCCTCCGTCTGTGTCCTCGACTGGAGACGTAACCCCTGAAAAAAATTGGCTATCTTTCTACGTTTATACTTTTTAAACAGAAAACTCGCATTTTATATTGTGGTACTTTCTGTAAATGACGTGCAGTACAGCAGCCAACAGCAGGTACTTTTATTAGCGAAATCACTGAGAACTCGCCTACAAATAAAACAGAACTATAACTAACTATAATTAATTTATTTCAGTATTATTTTTAAACATTTTTTAGGTAATTTCTTTGTTTATTTTCTGTCTGTTTTCAGGTAGTTTAGTCTTTGTTATTATTATAATA
>NW_024656411.1:0-499 GCF_008729295.1 Plectropomus leopardus
TGTGTGTGTGTGTGTGTGTGTGTGTGTTTGTGAGACTATATTTAAAACCTTAAATGAAGTGATAAAAAACAGCGTTACGTCTATCCTCAAAAGAGATATGAACATGACTGAGGTCAAAACAAAATGGTGTTTCAGATTCATTATTATTATTATTGTTGTTGTGTTATTATTGGTATTGTTGTTGTTATTATTGTTATTAACCTGTGTTACTGTGGGTGTACTTTAGTTTGAAGCCCAGTTTGTATTTGTATTTTAGCTTCTAGAATTGTTTCTTCCTCTTGGTCTGTATCTTTATTAGCTGTGTTTCAGATGTTATCATAACATCTTTGTGGCAAGGTGCATATACCACATACTTCCTCTGAAAACACTTGTAGGCAAAATTGCACTTTTATCTCATTTTGAGGCAAAGATAAACCCTCGAAAGTTGCTTTATTATAAATGGTGTGTAATCACAAAGAATATTACAAGAAAAAAAATCAATGAATATAATATATACAGT
>NW_024656412.1:0-583 GCF_008729295.1 Plectropomus leopardus
ATTATCAACAGCCTTATCGGCCCTACCATCAGCCTCGCTGTAATGGGGCCAGTTCAACTTTCCACATTATCATACCGCCAAGACCTGGTTCGCCAAGGCTAGGGGTCTGGCTGGAGACAGAGGGAGAGAGAGGAGGCGGGGGGGGGGGGGATAGATAGAATGAAAGAAGGGGTGATAGAGAAGTGGAGGTGGAAGGGGAGAGATAGAGGGAGTCGAATTTAGAGAAAAAAACAGTGGCTGTGTGAGAGAAAAGAGGAGATTATTTAAAAAGCAGAAAAAGGATGAACTGATGGAACAGCTGAAGGTGGAGGAGTGATGGCAGGGTCCAAAAAATCCCATTAAACTTTCAAAAATTAAAAAATAAAAACATGTTATTTAACCCTTTAAAACCTGGTTCAACATCAGTTTTCTTGTGTTCAGCTACCTGAGCAAACTGGTTTGATTTTTTTGTTTTTTCCAAAAACATAGCGTAAAAAGGCAATGACCAACGCAGCAACAAATGTCCCTCTAATTGCAAGAAATTAGTTAAAGTACAAAGAAAATGACAAGAAAATTAGCCAGAATCCAGGGAAAATGTCCAGAA
>NW_024656413.1:0-479 GCF_008729295.1 Plectropomus leopardus
AAACATAAATACATTTCTCCCTATATATTTCCCTATCTTTTTTAAAATCTACTCATTTCTTTCAGTTTGTGGAACATTTGCCTTTTTTTTCCCGCATGTTTTTGAAAGAAATCACACCGATTTGCTGAAAGCTCAAAGGTTCAAATACTTTAAAAAAGTGTCTGAAAGCAGCACAAAAAGAAAAAGATGATTTAGCTCCAGGTTTCAAAGGGTTAACCCAGGAACAACTCTTGGTTATTCCCCCAGCTGTCTTCCACATGCAAATAATTTCCAAGGAACAGTGATGATTCACGCCAGAGTCTCGCATCCTCAAAATTTCTGGGAAATTTATCATGAAATTTCTCACTTTCCTCTGTCCAATTCCTTTTTCCCCCCGGCACTGAGAGCCTTTTGTTTTTTAATTATATTTTGTTTTTTTTCCATTCGATTATATTATAATATAGATTTTTTTGAGTGTATAATCAGCTGAAAATATTAAT
>NW_024656414.1:0-479 GCF_008729295.1 Plectropomus leopardus
AAAAACCTGAACACCTGAAGACCTGAGCACCTGAACACCTGAGAACCTGAGCACCTGAAAACCTGAACACCTGAACACATCTCAGCATCACTATTTTGACCATAAAATGAGAATTCAGCTGTAAACATGCCTGCGGACAGTAAAACAATCATATCAAATAATTTCACTGTTTTCATAGATAATTACATTAAATGTTTTATTTAACAACTATGAACAATCAGTTTTTTACTATAAAAACGAAGAGTTCGTTCCAGAGTGATTTTAAAAAACTCCATAGCCAGACGTGTTAAATATAACATGTGTTTAACGCCCCGCAGAGCTCCGGACTGACTTCCTGTTTACACTCAGCCACACCTGCTGATTATTCTAACCGAACAAGGCTGAACTGCGCAGGTACAGATAGCCCAGTCACAACCGCTCCTCCTCCTCTCACGCTGTCTCCTCCTCCTCCTCCCTCTCTCCTCCTCCTCCTCCTCCCT
>NW_024656415.1:0-266 GCF_008729295.1 Plectropomus leopardus
AAAAGCAGTTTTCTGGACATTTTTCTCTAATATTTTGGTAATATTTAATGATCCGTCCCAGCTAATCTATAATTTTTTGTTACCTTTTACTGTTTTGGTTTTTTTTTTTAGCAGTTTGCAGGACATTTTTAGCTAAGTTGCTCATTATGTTTTCGAAAACAAAGAAAGAAAGAAAAAAAATGATAGTGAAAGTTGCCTGAATGTAGCACAGGAAAAATGATGTCGAAGGGTTAACCACTGAGTGACTAAATAATCAAAATGGAGTC
>NW_024656416.1:0-515 GCF_008729295.1 Plectropomus leopardus
CCCAGAAAGTTGATTTTCAACTGGAACCAAAATATAGCAGTTTTTTCTTAGTTGGTCCATGCTTGTTTTTTGGCAAAAAAACAAATATGTATAATAACAGAACAAAGGCTCGCAGGTGATCAGTGCAACCCAGAACTTACTGTTTATATCTGCTGTCAGACAAAAACTCTCCAGCACTAACATGTCTGTACATTTGTGTTTTTCAGAGGATCAGCACAGCCAGCGGGGACGGACGACATTACTGTTACCCCCACTTCACCTGCGCAGTTGACACAGAAAACATCCGCCGTGTCTTCAATGACTGTCGTGACATCATTCAGAGGATGCACCTACGGCAGTATGAGCTCTTGTGCTGGGCAGCGGCGTCCGGCCTATTTATCTACCTACCTGTCCTCCCCCCAAAACCCAACGACCAGTTAGCCAATCATGCCCTCCACTTCCACCAACTTCACCAAACAACCGGACCCTCCATCCTGAAACAACTCCTACAATATGAAAAAAACAGAACAGTGGAA
>NW_024656417.1:0-478 GCF_008729295.1 Plectropomus leopardus
GCAATTCGAATGCCTCTGATACCAAAATCTTGTCCTGTTGCCGACAGATTCTGCATTCGTGTGCAGATATCTGTTTATAGAGATTATGAAACAACCACAAGGAGACACAAAACCCCTCAAAAAAGATGCATAAAGAGATGCAAAACGACAAAGAAGAGGCAAAACCACCTCGGCCTGCGTGTCTTGCTTCAGTAAAGTAGGGCTGTGGCCCTTCTGCGTATCACTGCTCAGGGGCCAATTGTCTCATAATACGCCCATAACTTTTTATTTTTTCTGGGGTGGCATCACGTGCGAGCGCTGCTGAGGGCACACACGTCGTCAGAGTTTTAATTTAAATTTTTGTCTCCACTACTCATATCATCTGAAATTATTAACATTCCTGTTTATCGCTTAAAAAAATTAAAATACCAACAATAAGAAATATCAAGCGCCAACAAAATTTACACTCTAAAATTCCTTTTGAATATAAATTAAGGAA
>NW_024656418.1:0-202 GCF_008729295.1 Plectropomus leopardus
TCCTTCTGTAGAGGCAGCCTGTTGTCCCTGTCTAATGTCTGTCTGCTACATATATTAGGGAACTGTGAAAAACTCAACTGTAGTGTTAAGATGTATAAGTAACTTTAGTTTGGATATACAACTCAACTCTATTATACTGCAGCATTACTGACAACTTTTTGAGCTGCACCAACTGTTTTACTGAGCATTTAGATATAGTGAG
>NW_024656419.1:0-344 GCF_008729295.1 Plectropomus leopardus
TCCTTCTGTAGAGGCAGCCTGTTGTCCCTGTCTAATGTCTGTCTGCTGCATATATTAGGGAACTGTGAAAAACTCAACTGTAGTGTTAAGATGTATTAGTAACTTTAGTTTGGATATACAACTCAACTCTATTTATTATACTGCAGCATTACTGACAACTTTTTGAGCTGCACCAATTGTTTTACTGAGCATTTAGATATAGTGAGAAATACTTGTTTTCACTGTTGTATTTATTGCCATTAGTAGTTTTATTTTTGTTTGGTTTCTTTGATAATTTGCCAGTTTTCTTTTTGTTTTCTGTCCCTTTTTGCCTTGGATTTCAAAGATATATTTGTTTTATGATG
>NW_024656420.1:0-203 GCF_008729295.1 Plectropomus leopardus
CCCCCCACTGGACTCCTGTAAGAAAGTCCGGGGTTTGTTGGACCGTTCGTTAGAGCGTACAAAAAATTGAGAAATGTCCTAAACTGAAAGAAATTTCCTAAATTCCTTTAAACGTCCTGAATTCCCGGAAATGTCCTTAAATCTGAGGAATGTCCTTAAATCTTAGAAATGTCCCAATATCTTATAAATGTGCTGAGACCACC
>NW_024656421.1:0-1039 GCF_008729295.1 Plectropomus leopardus
CACACACACACACACACACACACACACACACACACACACACTCTTTCGTTTTGTCTTTTATTTTATCAATTTTATCATGTGGTATGCTTGTAATGACAACATTGCACTATGTTACCTTTGGTGCAAAAACGCACAGTAGTGCCAGAGGAATAAATGATGAAGCCAAAACAGCAACTTTGCACTAAAATGTGCATACCTCAATGACTAAATAATTAACTTCAAATAACTTATGGAATCTGAAGAAATATTTAGCTTATATTTATATATTTTAACTTATATTTTCACATCTTTAGGATCAAAATGTTGTGTGTTTTTATTTTATAGATCTGTTGAAAAACCCTGTCTGATTTTGTCTTCTTTAAATTTCAGAATTAGTTCAGAAATAGTTTTGTCAATAATTATGGTTTACTGACTTAAATAATCTTTTAGCTGAGGTTGCACAGCTTTTAGGGATATGAAGCACTGAAAGATACTCAAAGAAATGACATCACAATAAGCAATGCTTATTGCACTTACCTGTGTAGTCATCAGCGGACCAAAGGGTTAATAGCAGAAATTCAGTATTTTCTGTCATGTTTAATGTGTTTAGAAGGAAATCAATGATTTTGTGGCTAAATGTACATTTTATTTCCCTTATTATATAGTGCAGAGAAGCAGTTGCTTTAACCCTTTGGCTCCTGAGCAAATTGGCTTGATTTCTCCTAAGCTTTCCTAATTTTCTAAATCTACTTATTTCTTGCAATTTGTGAATTGTTTCTGATATTTATCATTGCTTTTTTCCCCATGATTTTGAAAGAAATCACACCAAGTGCCACAAGTTGTGAAAAGAGTTTTAAAGCAGTACAGGTTTCAAAGCGTTAATTGAACGTAAGTCAAAATATTTTGGCAATAAATCACCCAGTGAAATGAGCAAACCTGAAAGTCAGATGCCCACAGGAAAAAAAGGGGTCTTGGTAAGCCTCCAGCAAGTAGTTCTGTTTGGCTCACAGCTATTATCTCTCTCTCTCTCTCTCTCTCTCTCTCTCTCTCACACACACAC
>NW_024656422.1:0-477 GCF_008729295.1 Plectropomus leopardus
TTTGTTAGTCATATTACAAAATATTTTAACATATTTCTTGACGTGAACAAAATAAAAAACAAGGGAAAGTAAACAAATACAACAATAACAAAGTAGCCATGATAGACAAAAATACTCTAAAACATTTTTTTTCATGTGTTTTACTTCGAGGAATTCCCATAGAGATGTAGATACGAAAGACATGCCCAAGGTGGCAGCAAAATTACAAAATACTAAAATACAATTAAAATGACATGATACAAAAAAATAAATAAATACAAATCACTATAAAAAGAGTGTTGCCTCAGGTAGGGGTATATTACACTAGAAGAAAATCCTACATTGTTTTTGAGAAATTATTTTTTCTAATTTATTGCAATTTGATGGGTATCTCTTGCCAAATTGCTCATTGCCTGTTTCCTAAGTACTTTAAAGAAATCAAACCAGTTTGCTCAGGGTGCAAATGCTTGTGAGAGGTGGTTGAACGCCACACAAGAA
>NW_024656423.1:0-221 GCF_008729295.1 Plectropomus leopardus
AAAAATCTACTTAGCACGTAGTGTATGGAAAATAATTAAATTATTGTGTGTTTTTTCATCTAAAAACATAGTGGCATTTAAAGGGTGTGAGTTCTGAAAATTGATGAATATTTGTGATTAGATTTGATGATGGTTTCAAAAAATGAACTCAATGAAAGTAGAAAATCATATGAACGCATGATGTTATTCTAGCTTTATTTTGAAAAGCCCATTTTGTGATT
>NW_024656424.1:0-277 GCF_008729295.1 Plectropomus leopardus
TTGAAAGGAGAACAGAATGGTAAATTATTTTATGAAATGTATGACAAAAATGTATTAACCCTGTGGAATCTGAGCAAATTGACTCAGTTTCTTTCAAAAACATAGGAAGATGGCAAAAAACAACAAAAACAAAGCAAGAAATTTGTAAAAGAAAAAAAAATTACAAGGAAATTAACAGGAAAAAAGCAAACAAATGACAAATAGGAAAAAGAAAAACAAATCAAACAAATCAAACAAGGCAAACAAGACTTGGAAAAAGTGCTTAGAAATATAATAA
>NW_024656425.1:0-476 GCF_008729295.1 Plectropomus leopardus
CAAACAAGGCAAACAAGACTTGGAAAAAGTGCTTAGAAATATAATAATTACTCAACAGATTTTTTCCCTGTTTTTTTGTTTCGTTTTTTCCCCTAGGCAGTTTTCACTTGATTTGATTGATTTGTCTTTTCTGGGCTTCTGTAGAACAACAAGGAGGACTCTGTGGAAGAGGACCTGCTCCGAATGTGGTTATAAAAAGCTCATTCGAAGGTAATTAAAACACAATTCTTATTTTCATGTGACCGTAAACGAATGAAAACAGTTAAGAATATTTACATTCCATTTCTGTTAGTTGATGCCTCTAGATGCTACACACTTGACCTTTGAATCAGTAGAGCTACTTATATCTTTCAGACGTGAAGGAAGTACTTCGATTCTTTACTTTATTATTATAATAATATTATATTATATTATATTATATTATTATAATAATAAATAAAATAATATATATTATTTAGTACTGATAATGCAGAATG
>NW_024656426.1:0-227 GCF_008729295.1 Plectropomus leopardus
GTTTGATGTTGGTTAAAAAAATAACTCAATGAAAATATAAAATCATAGTGTATAATATTTTTATGGCTTCATTTTGAAAAGCACATTTTGTGTGCAGAGCGATGTGTGAATATTTGACACTGCACAAAAAATAATCAGTGTTGCTGCTAATCACATATCCATGGCTGTCATAATTATTATAAAAATCTACTTAGCACGTAGTGTATGGAAAATAATTAAATTATTGT
>NW_024656427.1:0-313 GCF_008729295.1 Plectropomus leopardus
ACCAGATTTCTTTCGGTTCTTTCAAAAATGACGTCAGATATTTTGAATAATAATCTGAGCCTGTCAAAAACAAACAATGTTAGCGGACGTAAATTGATGCTGCATAATTGGTGACATTGCAGCCTTTTCACCGCCGACAGATGCTCCACTTTTATATGTTACCATGTTCATTAGTCACGAAAACGTGGGAAAACATCGTCCAGATTGACTGAACTTATGTTTTAATATTCATCCCTGATTTAGTTTTAATGTTTGAACCGCAGAGAAGACTTCCAGCTGTAACTGAAGGGAGGAAATGAGGGGAAAGGGGAAC
>NW_024656428.1:0-475 GCF_008729295.1 Plectropomus leopardus
TATGTTGATCTAGGAAAGTGTTCCCCCAAGGCCTCCCCTTCCCAAGTCCTATTACCCTATGGAGCCCTCCCCTGTCTTTCCTCCCTCGATCCCTCCCCTGCCCTTTGACAGCACTGCCTGGTTACACAGCTTGGGCCTCGCTGATGATATCCTTGATGGTGAAGATTCTCACATCAGAAAGGTATTTGGGCATTTATGCCCCTGTCCTGCCCTTGCTTCACCCATGTCATCTTTTAAACATATAACCACCAGAGACTATCCATACCACCAAGTTCCTCCTCTTTTAAAAAACCTCCATATGTGAAAGCACTCCAACCATTGCCTTTCATTATCCTTCTGTGCCCCCATATGATCCTGTGTTTCACTTCCCAAAACACTTATTCCAGGAGTGGTAGTTTGCCCTTTGCTCTTTTTAATTTCCTCTACCACTAGAAGTTGTGTCAGAAGATGTACAAACAAACAAACAAACACACAC
>NW_024656429.1:0-475 GCF_008729295.1 Plectropomus leopardus
TCAAAACTTCATAGTATAGTATATCATCCAAAACAGTATACAAAGTAAAAGTTTAGTAAGTCATAAGAAATTGCATAAAAAAGTTACAGTATCTGAAATATGTATGTCATTAAAAATAAATATAACATATCCTGTGTTTTTCAAAATGAAAAAAGGATAGAATGTAAATCATCCAAAATAGCATTAAAAAAATAATTGTATAGCAGGTAATTCAAAATAACATAACAATGTTATCCAAAAGTATGTCGTACAAAACAAAAAAGTCATAGTGTGGTATTTAATCTAAAATAAAAATATAAAGATCATAGTATGATATGTTGTCCAAACTAGGATAAAAAAAAAAAGTCCTAGCATTGCATGTCTTTCAAAATAGAATAAAACAGTTGTGGTTTAGTAAGTCATATGAAATTGCATTCAAAAGTTACAGTTATAGTATGTTGTCAAAAATAGCATAGAAAAGTCAAAATAAACAAAA
>NW_024656430.1:0-312 GCF_008729295.1 Plectropomus leopardus
AGTAATTGAATGGAGAGGAAAATAGACAAAAAAAACACTGGTATTAAACTGCAATCCCAACAACAAGGATAAGTACCAGAAATTAAACAAATAAGCAGTGTTGGCAATTAACTGCCCTGAAGATTATACAGAAGCAAATAAAATCAAACACTTAGAATAACACAAAAAAAGTACTGATGAGTGCAAAGATAATTCATCGATGTAGAAAAAATAAGTTTTGTAGTCATTATTTAAGACGATAATCTAATGAATATATTTTAGGACTCTGGGGATTGTGAGCAGCTTTTAAAAACATATTGAATATTTAAGATA
>NW_024656431.1:0-455 GCF_008729295.1 Plectropomus leopardus
TTCTGAGGCAGCTACAGCACATCATATTTCAACAAACATGAAATGAACGGCAGCGAAAGAAACAAGGAAATAACAGTTATGGTAATATTTTAAAAAGTAAAAATTACTTCTTTAAAAAGTACTACTCCGCTTCTTGTTAGCTCATTACTGCAAAACCTCACCTCAGAGTTAGTGACTTCCAACAACTCTGTTTGTTTATACCAAAGTTTATACAGAAGTTAACCCGCTACAGGTGTTACAGTCACTCAATCTCAAGAATAATATGAGGAGGACATACGGTACCTGAAAACGGCTCAACGTTCACTGGTTTCTAAACACGTCTCCAGAGCAAAGTCCCGGAGAAAGTCCAGATTTTTGTTACCCAACCACCGACTGGCCTGTTAAACAGCCCGCTCTGAAGTTCTAACAGTACCTAACGGCATACATTATCTGTTAGGCAGCAAAGGACGCAAATA
>NW_024656432.1:0-466 GCF_008729295.1 Plectropomus leopardus
GAGGTTAGATATTTTTAGCTAATATATACTATTTAAGTTAAAAACATTTTCTTCATTCAATGTGAAAGCAACATTACATATAAAAGTGTTGTAACAGAAAGTAGATTTACGCAATTCATCCATTTAGTTATGCAGTCTCATAAACATTGTGTACAAAAAATGCATATGTATGAACCCCATACTTAACCCTTTGAGACCTGAAGCGACGTCACTAGTTTGTGCTGCTTTCAAACACCTTTTACAAGTATTTTATTCTTTGAACTCTGAGCAAATTGGTGCAATTTCTTTCAAAAACATGGGGGAAGGAAATGAGCATATTGGTAAGAAATGTTTGCAACAACAAAAAAGTAGATTTATAAAATTATTATTTTTTTAAAGGTAAGGAAAGATTTTTAGGGAAAAAAGAAAATAGCAATGGAAAAAATGATAATTATTATTATAAGTATCATAATTACATATTTGAAAA
>NW_024656432.1:503-1175 GCF_008729295.1 Plectropomus leopardus
ATTGATTCTATATAATTTATTTATTTTTAATATATTCTTTCATTTTTTATGTATTTACACTAATTAAATTAATTTATACGTATTTTTAGTGACCAATTTTTTATTGTTGTTTCCTTTTCTTATCAGAATCAAATCATCAAAATCAGAATTTGACTCCAAGTTCTCTAAATTAAACATTACATATAAAAGAAATAAAAAAACATAGAAGAACAGAAAATTATAGTTTTGAATTCACATATGTACAAGCTGAGGTTAGATATTTTTAGCTAATATATACTATTTAAGTTAAAAACATTTTCTTCATTCAATGTGAAAGCAACATTACATATAAAAGTGTTGTAACAGAAAGTAGATTTACGCAATTCATCCATTTAGTTATGCAGTCTCATAAACATTGTGTACAAAAAATGCATATGTATGAACCCCATACTTAACCCTTTGAGACCTGAAGCGACGTCACTAGTTTGTGCTGCTTTCAAACACCTTTTACAAGTATTTTATTCTTTGAACTCTGAGCAAATTGGTGCAATTTCTTTCAAAAACATGGGGGAAGGAAATGAGCATATTGGTAAGAAATGTTTGCAACAACAAAAAAGTAGATTTATAAAATTATTATTTTTTTAAAGGTAAGGAAAGATTTTTAGGGAAAAAAGAAAATAGCAATGGAAAAAA
>NW_024656433.1:0-1552 GCF_008729295.1 Plectropomus leopardus
ACACACACACACACACACACACACACACACACACACACACATATACAAGGCAGGATCATTTACAGGTTAATAATAACATTTATAGAATAGAATAATGGCTGGTATATCAATATTTGGATTATTTTACTCCCTAAAATCAGTATCGGCCCTAAAATCCTAAATCCATTTTTGGGCTCTACTGAGGACCCTGAACATGACTCTCACCTCCCGATGCGTTGCTGAAGGGGTTACTGGGGGAGAGGGCAACAGGCTGCTGGGAGGCCGAGCTGGATCCGGAGCTGAATGGGTTTGGGAAATCTGAGACACCCGGGGACAGAGAGGAGGGGGGACAGAGGAGATAATTCACAGTGTGTGGGGTTAGCAGGCTACATTCCTGTCTATTCAAACCAACGCTGCTGTGAGTCCCACACATGCATCCTAATCAGCTTTACAAATGAAGGAGCTGAACGCAAACACAGGTTTGCAGGAGGGATCAATGCGGTCCGTGCTCGGTACCTACTTGCAAAGGTTTGGGAGCTGGAGACTGTATCGACACCGGGGGAGCTGGGGAAAAGTAGAAAAAGTGGTAGAGGATCGATGAGACCTTTAAAGGGCTCCACACGCAAAAATCTGTCACAAAAAACTGATTAAACAAAAGCTGCTCCTCTACCTGGCAGGAGTGGAGCTGGACGAGAGCCTGCTGCCGAAGATGGCGTTGTACTGCGGAGGACCACCAGGCGGAGCTGCGGACAAACATAACACACACAGCCTAACCTCGGGGCCTCTAATGAGCACTAATTCAAGAGATCAAGAGCTGCTATTATCATGAAATGTAAGTAAAAACAGCTCAGAGAGTTGATCTTGAGCGTGTAAGTCACCAGATGAACAAAAGCATTACAAATCCCTCTGAATAAAATATCGTCTGTGCTCAGCCTGATATGAATCAAAGCGAGCCGGGGCAGAAAATCAATAACCTCCTTACTCTGCCAGGCAGGGAGGCGGTGATGAAAACAACAAAGCTCCTTGTAGAAAGCTCGAGGGCTCCTCACATGAATCCTACATGTTAGAAAAACCCCCAAAACCACCCTGCCTCGGTTATTAGACGCACGCAGCGGATTTTTAATCAACAAGGTGCTTTAAATCAGACTGTGAGCGCGATGTGGAGCGAACACAATGAGCATAATTCAGCTGCTAAAAGCCTTGGCATTTGGAGTAAGGATGTTATGCAACCTCGCTGAGCTGGCCGTGACAATCTGCATCACACGCACTCTCTAACGCGCCCTCAGCGGCACTGTCTATAGTACCTCGCTTTGGAAGAAGTACTAATACTGCAGTAAAAGTTAAAATATTAACAGCAGAATGTATTAAAAGTACTTGTCAAAAAACAGGACTGTTTAAAAAATTACGAGGTCCTTTTATTGATTTGGAAGGTATACTGGGTCAGAAAAGTCAATCAGCTCCTCAGGGCACAATATTAATATTTTCTTTATGTATTTTTAATTTTATTTTTCTTTATTCGTGTTTACTTTTATTTATTTAAATGTACAGTTTCATATTATTTTTTAAAGATTTT
>NW_024656434.1:0-475 GCF_008729295.1 Plectropomus leopardus
TTGATTTCTTTTTTTTTCATCAGTGCAATACATGTACAATACTTTAAAATGCAACACTTGGCAAATGTGAAATTACTCCACACAAGCAATATCTATTTTTTAGGACTTGCAGTCATTTTAAATATGTGTATAAATGCACTGCAATGTATACAACCATATAAATAGGTTTATGGGATGTATGTGTGTCGGTAATAAATGTGTGTGCATGTTTTTTTATGTTGAGCTGTTGCGGGACAGAGTCCAAAGCAAATTTCCCTATAGGGACAAAGTTCTGTCTCATTTGAAAATATAAATGTACCTGGTTGAAGGTGTCCATGATGTCAGCAGTCGTCTGGCATGTTTGTCGTCCTTTTGCAGAGATGACCTTCATCAGCTGACTTGTGTGGATGTCTAACTGAGCCAAAAGTAACGACCATGAGCCTCTGGAACTCTGCGTTGATCTGGAACAAGAAAAATGACAGTGAATATAATAATA
>NW_024656435.1:0-474 GCF_008729295.1 Plectropomus leopardus
CAAACTATGACTCCTGGGTAGGGTTGCAGCGATATGCTGGTTTTTACAAGTCTTAATTTTAATGATAAAACATTTGTTAAATCTTAACTGACCTCTCTGTTTTCATTTAAGGGTCATTGTGACTGATAATAATAAGAAAAAGAGGTTGTGCTTTAACAATAGGATTCTCAGTAGAGTGCTAAATCCCAAATCCAGTTTATTCCAAACTATTGAAAAGGTAGCACATGTCAAGTCTTCAGGTCAAGGAGGACAAAATACTCACATTTCACTTATTATTATGAAAATTCGTATGTTTTGTCCTCGTTGACTTGAAGATTTGACATGTACTGCCTTTTCTTTTTTTTCTTAATAATAATAATTCTGTAAAATTGTGATATGGTGAAACCGCGATATTATCGGTACCATGAAAATCTCATACTGTTGCAACCCTAGTCGCGTTTTTTCAGACTAAGAAAAATGCAATTTCCTCTGACA
>NW_024656436.1:0-474 GCF_008729295.1 Plectropomus leopardus
GACGGTCAGCGTGCTGGGATCAGAGAACGCTCTGGGGTATTTGTCAGGGCGCCGCTCTGAGAACACTCTGCCTGGGCGCTACAATTCGGCCTTTTGTTCACATCATCTCCCAGCTGACCTTAAACCCGCCCACTCTGTGATATCATCACTCAGGTTGCGTTTGTTCAGATGTGATGTCACTCACCGTCATGTCGCAGGTGTGACCTCACGGACGATATCACAGTTTCCCAGGGTCACAGAGGTCACGGGTCCTGTCAGAGCCAATCAGAGAGCAGAAGAGATCAGCAGGTGGAGACTCACCTGAAGGAGCAGGTAACCAATCAGCTGCCTGGATCAGAAGACGCTTCAGGTGGGATTTGTCATCGCCCCCCCCTCTGTGAACAGACTGCTGGAGGGGGGCGCCGTCAGATCTCTCCCCCTGGGACATTTTGGCAACGCGCGGCCTTGGCTACCTGTTCCTTCAGGTGGGTCTCC
>NW_024656437.1:0-740 GCF_008729295.1 Plectropomus leopardus
TGTGCAAGCTTTAATGCAGCTTTCTTGTAATTTTTATATGTTTATGTATATATATATATATATATATATTGTTAACATTTCTTGTTAAGCTGCTTGGGTGTCAGAGTTAAACTTTTCCCTGAACTGAGGAAGAATAAAACCTTAATTTAAATTCTTATCAGAAAAACACTTAATGCAACCAGCCACTGATGTGTAGCGTGTTTTCTTCTCTCTCATATGCAGAAAAGTTATTTGACCACTTACTGTCCCTCGATCAGCCAGGTGCACTTGGTCTTGTACTTATAGTTTCCTGGACCGTCAGTGAGGTGACCGGAGGGCCCCGTCAACCTGCGAGAGGAAGAGGAGACCAAAGAGATTCAAGGTTACAATTAAAGATGCAACATGTTTTTTTTTTATTCTTAACGAGCTAAAATCTCTTTCTTTCTTGCAATTACAAAGTGATTTCTGATATTATGTTTTGCATCATTATTTCAATCTTCATTAAAATATTGATTTAAATGATGAGGGTGTGATTTCTGCAGAGATCTGTAGTTCAGGACGTCGCTGCAGCACAACAATTTTTAATTTCAAAAGGTATTTTGACTTGTTTACACTTTAACCCTTCGAAATCTGAGCAAATGTGCTTGATTTTTTTCAAAAACATGGGAGAACATGAGCAACACGAAGAAATGATCCAAATAAGCAAGAAATTAGTAAAAGTTACAGGAAAATTACTTGGAAATTAGTAAAAAATATTTAAA
>NW_024656438.1:0-306 GCF_008729295.1 Plectropomus leopardus
TAGAGTAAGGACATGTTACAGTTTAACAAACTTTATTGTGAAAAAAAGAAAGTGACAGCGCATTGAAACAGTAAACTTAATTTCGGAATTTGATTGTTCTAAATTACTCGAAGCGTCTCTCTCTGCATTATGTTTTGTTTAAAATAAGCTTTTCATATTGTGAATAACAGACAATATGTAAGCCAATACTGATTTATCTGTCATGGGCCAATATTGACCCATAAAGTCATCTGACCAATAAGTTAGTCGGGCTCTAGTGTAATCATAATAATAAAAAAATAATAAAACAAATACAAAATATATTTA
>NW_024656439.1:0-549 GCF_008729295.1 Plectropomus leopardus
CCTCATCCTTCCAGCTGGCTTTGTGCATAGTCTATCTTTCAGAACAAAAAAATTAATTTTGTCCTAAGTAAAAATAAAAGGCTTTAAAAGTGTTTGTAAGACAGTATTTTGATACACAATAAAGTTGTCTAAGTATTTTTCTGTCAATCAAATGGCTGTTTGTTTTATGTCTTCACATTGAATGAATGGATAAATTAAGATCATGAAAAATATGAAACAAGGGAAACATAAATTCTATCAAAATTCATTAAAAACTGAACTTGGACTCATAGTCTGCCTGTATTCTGTCTTCAGTGCATAGTTTATAACAGGCCCTAAAAACTTAAATTGCTGAACTCTTTTTTTGTTCTTTATTTTTGATACTGAAATTTCATTATTTTTTCCACAATTACAACTAATTTTCTAGCAAGTAAATCAGTATAACGTAGCACCCGATTTTTGGGGGCAGATACAGATATTGGGGAGTAAAAACTGTATAGTATTGTTATATTTGTTGATATTACTTATATATTAAATTATGCAATTTAAATCATCCCTCAGTTACGGTAA
>NW_024656440.1:0-265 GCF_008729295.1 Plectropomus leopardus
TGTTCTGTCCTGCAGTGTGTTAAAAAGCTGCTGTCACATTTTGACAACACTTCTATCACACTATATATATAAACACTATAGATCTATTTGTTGCTGGCATCTGTTGTTCATCACTTTATATATTATTATTATTTATATTCGCCTTCTCTTTGAATCTGAACGCCTTTATTGTCTTTGCATGTTTACATACAACCAGATTTACTGTCTCTCATTAAAAAATCACACTATATATATAAACACTATAGATCTATTTGTTGCGGGCATC
>NW_024656441.1:0-394 GCF_008729295.1 Plectropomus leopardus
CTCTACACAGGGGATTTGAACTTAAAATCAAGTTGGCTATCGATACATCCAATAAATAAGCCATACAACCTTTTCACAATGATATTTTGTCTTGTGATAGGAAGCAATATTGTAGAATTACAATGCTCTGAAACTGGGACACTCAATAGAATATTGCCATCATAACGGCATTCCTGTTACAGGTTACACCTGTGTTTTATATGCTTTATAGCACATTATAGCACCAGAAGAAAGAGACTGATGTGACCACACATTGCTCACATTTGACATGCAAAAACTGCAGCTCTCTGCTTCTGTCTGTATGTGGCTGTTTGCAAGTAATTAGTCCTTTTGACAAAGGACTAATGTGACTCTTCTCTCTAAATTGCGCTAACTCCATTTAGCCACAGGACGG
>NW_024656442.1:0-230 GCF_008729295.1 Plectropomus leopardus
TAAACTGGAAACAGTTGATTGATTTTTTTTTTCCTTGGTTGTACTGAGGGCGAATCTGCGACAGAATGACTTGTTAAAACTGATGGATGTTTTTGCAGAAATAAGGTAGTTGAGCTGAACAGAAATCCAGTGACTCAGATTTAATAAGCATAGATATGTTTCCAATGCAATGAAGATTGATTAAGTTTTATTTGATAGCAAGCAGAGAAAGCACAGAGATGAATCCATAA
>NW_024656443.1:0-570 GCF_008729295.1 Plectropomus leopardus
TAAATTTAGAACGAAATATACTCAGTCTACTATTTTATAAAATAGGAAAATACAATCAGTTACTTAACACCTCTGGTCCGTGTATCTTTTGGCCATTCGATTTTTTTGTTAAAGTGATTATTGGATTTTTGTTTTAAAAAGCAAAAATTAAAATTGAAATACAAGGCGTTTTTTTCATTTTCGTGGTCAAAAAAGGAAAAGCAGCATTTAGAAAATGTTTTGAATTTATTTTGTATTTAATATATCAAAAAACAAAATCACTCAGACAGAAACAAAAAAAAAACATGTTTTTTTTTTGTTTCTGTCTGAGTGATTTTGTTTTTTGATATATTAAATACAAAATAAATTCAAAACATTTTCTAAATGCTGCTTTTCCTTTTTTGACCACGAAAATGAAAAAAACGCCTTGTATTTCAATTTTAATTTTTGCTTTTTAAAACAAAAATCCAATAATCACTTTAACAAAAAAATCGAATGGCCAAAAGATACACGGACCAGAGGTGTTAAGTAACTGATTGTATTTTCCTATTTTATAAAATAGTAGACTGAGTATATTTCGTTCTAAATTTA
>NW_024656444.1:0-1971 GCF_008729295.1 Plectropomus leopardus
CACACACACACACACACACACACACACACACACACACACACACACACGGTGATGGCCTCGCTGTGGATCGCTGCCAAATCACTTCACTGGTGTTTTTCTCCGACTGTGTTCGCAGGGCTCGAATGTCAGAGGCCCAAGCACCAGGACGGCAAGGACAAAGACCATGAGGTGATCTCCACGGGAACAGACAGTCCGGAGCTGTGCACGCCGGACACCACGCCGCCTGTAATAACACCTGATCTCAGCCCCGTGCTGAGCGTGCCCACCTCGCCCCCCCACAGCCCGCCCAAGCACGCCCATCGCCCCAGAAATGCCTGCTTCATGCGCCAGAGCGCCGTGGACGATCAGGGCGGCGCCGAGATCCAGGTGCTGGTGGAGGGGAGGGGCATGGATCTGCCCAGGGGCGGGGCTAACAATTGGACTGATGACATGTACCCGGAGCGCGGGGGCAGCAGCCGCTCCACCACGCCCTCCCTTCTGGAGGAGCAGGAGGGCCAAATTAACGGCCACGAGCAGGCCCCTTTGTCCAACCACAGACCGCGGGAGAAATCCTCATCCAATCACAAGTCGCGGGAGCACGCCTCCTCCTACAGAGCGTGGGAGCACTCCCTCTCCAACCAAAAGCCCTCCAAGCAAGCCTCTTCCAATCACAAGTCGAGGGAGTACTCGTCCTCCAATCACAAAACATGGGATCATTCTTCCACCAATCACAAGGCCTGCGAGCACGCCTCTTCCAACTACAAGCCGCAGGTGCACATTTTATCCAATCACAAGGCCTTGGACCATAACATGTCCAATCACAAGACTTCTGAGCATGCTTCTTCCAATCACAAGCCCCAAGATTATATCCCCTCCAATCACAATGCAAAGGACCACGTCTCCTCTAGTTACCACCCCCGAGAGCATGTCTACTCCAACCACCATCCAAAGCAGCACAACCCCTCCAACCACAAGCTGAACGAGCATGCTGTAATCGACCAAAGGCTAGACGGCCTCACCGGGGGCTGGACTGCTGAGAGCACCCTTAGGTGGAGCCCCGCCCACTCGCGCCTCACGGAGCACGACGAGGAGCGGATGAATGACTATACGGTGGACATGAGGCTCACGGACTCGCAGTCGTCTCGGGGGCTGGGCCCGGAGTCCCCGGCCCCCAAGAACAACAGGCTGCGGTCACGAGGCCTCCGGCCGGTCAGAGAGGGATCCATGGACTCTGTACAGATGCTGGACAACCTGAATGTGGGGGCAGAGCTGGAGGAGTGGCCGCTGCACAGGGACCTCACCCTCTCCCCACCCCTCAAGTCTCAGCCCATCACTCTGGAGCAGGACGGAGAGCATCTCACCCTCAAATCAAACTCAGTGAGTCATCAGTCTCTTTACGCCGCAGACTGTACATATAGATGGACGACCCGCCCCCACATACCCCCGCTGTGCTGAAGTGAGGCTAAAATATCCGAGATACGGGCGTTGCCATCTTGTGAAGATGATGTCACAGAGCGGTGAAGGGATGACGTATTTTTGTAGGCCAACCCAGGAGTTAGCATCTCATTGGTTTCCTTGTCAAAAGCCATTTGGGATTTTCGATTATCGTCAAAAATTAGGTCTGTGACGAACACAAGTCTATGATACTTACACGTTAATCTTCACAGATGAACACCACTTTTCTGAGTTTCGAAGCACAGATGAAATTTCCAGAAGCAAACAGCTGTTAGGCTATACACGAATTACATCGTGGTCACACGACTTAAACGCCACCCCTTAAAACACTGTAAAAACACGTTAAAACACAATCGAAAAATATTAAAAACAGATAAAGTTCGAGTGTGACTGTTGCTATAAAGCTGTAAAGGCAGCGAGCGGGTTTAATGACTCTCTGTGTCGGTGTGATGACGTCTAACGACAAACACTGTAGTCACATTTAGCCACTTGTTAGCAATCAGCTTTTTAAAGAAGCATAAAACCTTCCCACCAAAA
>NW_024656445.1:0-471 GCF_008729295.1 Plectropomus leopardus
TTTTTTTGGTAACCGTGAGCCGGTTCACAAAGTTGGATTTAAAATCCTTTATTTCTCTTTATTTTAGAGGATGTTTAATGTCGCCTCCCCTTTGTCATCATTTATGAACGCACACCTAAGTCTTTAAAACTCAACAGAGGATCAAAGGTTTTGGAGAAGTGTCTGATCAGCTGGTTTCTGTTGTCACGGTAACGTGTCAGTCAGCTGTTCGGTCACCTGACCCTCCGCGTCTCCTCCTGTTCTCGTCTCCGCAGGTTGAACTTCCAGTTCTGTCCGTCCTCAAAGGTTCACGGTTTCTCAGCCGTGGATCTCAAACCCAACGGAGACGACGAGGTAAACACGCACACGTCACATGATTGATGTAAACATGTAAACGTCAGGTCATGATGTTAACGTGACGTGATCCGTGATAAAAACACGTAAGCATGTAAACAGAGAGAAAACGGAGAACAAGTTTTCTTACGATATATG
>NW_024656446.1:0-470 GCF_008729295.1 Plectropomus leopardus
ATAACAAAAATAACAAAAATTTACTTAATACGTATAAATTATAAATAATGACTAAACATAATAAATTGATGCATAATATAAAAAGAAGGGCGTTTTTTTCCTCTTTATTGAACAATACATTTTCACACAACAAGGCAAGTTGCATACAATGTTACAATCCTTAAATGTCTGAGGAGTAAAGATAAAATAAAATAAAATCTCTAAACTAAAAACAATTCTTCTATATCTGGGTAATAAAAAACATAATTTCGACAATAATATAATATATAATTAACAAACGAACAAATAAAGAAAAAAATGTTTTCGATATTGTTTGAGATTAAAAAAAACTTGTATTTATTTCTTATTTATTTTTGAATTATTACGTTATTATATTGTTTATGTTATCATTCATAACTTAGACACTATTACTTAGATGTTGTTGGTGTTTCTAAATGTGCTATTTGCAAATGTATTGTCATAACAACAAC
>NW_024656447.1:0-300 GCF_008729295.1 Plectropomus leopardus
GTGTTACCTGCACAGGATACACTAGGAGCTGCTGAGGATAAACGGTAATTCACACTGGTTCGTTAATATAATATTCTCTTAATTACAGTTTATATAGGACTTTTTAAAGTTTGTAGCTGAGATGTTGGAGTAATGTTTATGATGACAGTGTGGTAGTGAGTACAATGCAGGTACAGTTTGAGATTTGTGTTGTGTGTTGCTTTGTAAATTCAAGTCTATATTATTGTTTTGGCCTTTTTTCACATTCCAAACCAGAATTTTATTTATGTTTTTATTTAATTGTTGCTTTAATTTTTTTTT
>NW_024656448.1:0-209 GCF_008729295.1 Plectropomus leopardus
ACCAAATCAGGGAGATTGGTGTTGCCGGGGAACAGATTAGCGTTGCCAGGGAAACCGTTGCTGGCGGCAGAGCTCCGCCTCCGTTCCCCGTGTTTCTGGAAAAAGAGAGGGGGGCGGGGCTACTTTTTGGTGAGGCTGTGATTGACAGGTCTGGTGATGGGCGGGGGGCTGCTTTGTGGAGGTGGGTTTGAGCGGGGGGGCAGGGCGCT
>NW_024656449.1:0-448 GCF_008729295.1 Plectropomus leopardus
TTTAATTGACTTTAAAAGAGTTTTATGTCACTCATGAATTAAATGTAGTTAAACTGAACTCTATTAAGTAAGGAATCTCACACACTGACGGCAAGTGGCTGAAGTCATACGTTTTAAAGTTAGCAAACTGCTTAGCGGGGTAAGAGCTTCTCATGGTGCGATTATTGTTTCAGAAAATGTCACCGTTTCATGGTGCACACTATTACACAATTATCAAATAATATTTAATAATTTAATAATTAGCAGTTACAATGAACCATAAAGGAATGAAAATGGAGGTTTTTTTAGGGGTTGAATAAACATTTTATAAAAATTTAAACTTTAAGCCTTTTCTTTAAAGAAGTATGTGTAAATGTACATGGTAATAATTGTCCATTTCAATACCACGGTATGCCTTGAAACTGGTATACTGCTGCAACCCTATACTGCTTATAAATGGCATGACATC
>NW_024656450.1:0-469 GCF_008729295.1 Plectropomus leopardus
ATAAAAAGTGATACAAAACAATTGAAATGTCGCCACTTCGGTTAATGTGGAATTTGTATTTATTGCCTTCTGATTTTTTGGGCGTCTTATTGTCTTATTTTGGTGTGATTTTGTAGAAGTTTCTAAAAGAGAAAAGTTTAATATCTGGTCTGGAGTCTCTCTCCGCCTGCTGGTTTGAGAAACACTGAAAAGTTTTTCTGCCGCAGATGAAATAAATAAAAAAATTAAAAATCCCAAAATATTCTGGAATAGAAACAAACGTCAGTCTGAGGTCTCTGCTGCGGACAAACGTCTGAAATCTGTCTCTGCTGTGTCTTCCTGTCCCTCCTGTCCTCCTCAGAGCTTTCTGTCCCGTTTCCGTTATCCTGCTGCCGTGAGTCACGTGACCCCCGTGCTGCCTTCATGGTCTCCGAAAAAACCAAAACCAAAACCAACTGACAGCAAAACAAACGAGCTTTATTCAAACATT
>NW_024656451.1:0-661 GCF_008729295.1 Plectropomus leopardus
GGGAGGGGTGCAGGAGGCGTTTGCTAGGAGGGTTTTTTGTAAATGTCAAGAGCAGAGAGTTGATGGCTTCATCAATCCTTTATCCCTGCAAAACACCTGGAGGAGGAGAGGAGAGAGGAGGGGAGGGGGGAGATTAGTGAGGGAGAGGAGGAGGAGGTACAGAAGGAGGGGGGGAGGAGGGAAGAGATGAGGTGCAGGGGGAAAAGACGAAAAAGGGAGGGAGAGATCGGCCAAAGGGAGAAAGTTAGGAAGGATGAGAGATGGAGGAAGGAGAGGGGGAGAGAAAAGAGGAGGTGAGGAGACAAGGAGGAGGGAAGAAGGGGAGAGAGGAGAGGAGGAGTGTAGGGAGTGAAAAGTGAAAAGTTGGAGAACAGGCGAAAAGGAGGCAGGAGAATGGAGGAGAGGAGGAGGTGAGATAAAAGGGAGAGGAGGAGGAGGGATAAAAAGGAGAAGGAAATAAAGGTGGAGATGAGAGTAAGGGAGGAAAGTGGGAAAGGAGGGAGGGAAGATTAACCCTTTAACAGTCGCATTAAGAAATGTCTGCAAAAACCCCCAAAACGTATACATTATAGACCGTAGAAAATGTTAAAAAGTTAAAGGTAATAATCTGAAATAAAAGTAAATTCATACAATTGATATATAAATATTAATAAATACAAAT
>NW_024656452.1:0-204 GCF_008729295.1 Plectropomus leopardus
GTGTCCCTCAGTGTGTGTCCTCAGTGTGTGTCCCTCAGTGTGTGTCCATTACTGCGTGTCCATCAGTGCATGTCCCTCAGTGCGTGTCCATCAGTGCGTGTCCCTCAGTGCGTGTCCCTCAGTGCGTGTCCCTCAGTGTGTGTCCTCAGTGTGTGTCCCTCAGTGTGTGTCCTCAGTGTGTGTCCTCAGTGTGTGTCCCTGTGG
>NW_024656453.1:0-852 GCF_008729295.1 Plectropomus leopardus
CTCCTCCACCTCCTCCTCCTCCTCCTCTGTGTGTTCATGTCATAGTGATGCTGCTGATGATGATGATGGTGCCAGTCGACCTCCAGCCCCCCGCCGCAGCTTAAAGGGTTAACAGGCAGCCACAACAAAGGAGCCGGTGCTGGGCTGGCGTGTGCACGAGAGTGTGAGGGAATGGGGGAGGGAGGGAGGGAGGGAGGGGAGGCTGCTCCGGCTGCCTTGTGGCCCCGCCCTGGAATTCTTTATTGGAGAGGCTGTTTACAACCTCGACGCATAGGAGTCCCCGGGTTCATCGGGCCGGCGGGGCGGGGGTGAGGAGGAGGAGGAGGAGGAGGAGGTGGGGGGAGGTAGCTGGACTGGAGGAAAATGGTACAGGAAGAAGACAATAAGGAAATATGTTGAGGGCCTCTGAACTGCAGATCTGAGCTTTTCTTTGTGTCTTTGTCTCCTCTTGACTCTTTATTTTCCCTCTTTGTGTCCTGAACAGCGTTTGAGGTTCACATGTTCGAGTCCCCGCAGCACGTGAACACACGAGATGCCCCCCAGAAAAAAAAACAAAAAAAACCCTGTGGAGTCTCTTCAGCTGCAGCCGACTCCACCGGCACACCACCCCGTGCCTTTTTTTTGTAATTTACCTGCAGAAAATCCAACAAAAACACTTCATCATCTGCAAAGACTGAAAAATATCCGGAGCTGCTTTAGTCCTCCTCCTCCTCCTCCTCCTCCTCCTCTCTCTGTGTTTACATCTACATTTTACATGAGTCTTGTTTGGGGCTCCAGCAGCAGAGCGTATGGACTCAGATAGATATCACTAAGAAATAAAAAACAATAAAAACAAAAAACAGGCTGCAACAT
>NW_024656454.1:0-674 GCF_008729295.1 Plectropomus leopardus
AAAATAAAATGAACCAAAGTCAAAAGAAATGAAATGAAATGAAATGAAATGAAATGAAATAATTGTATCAGCCAAGATGAAACTCACATCGATGAGCTGCTGCTGCTCCTTCTCCGTCATGTCTCCCAGGCTGTAGTAATGTCCGGCCAGGTCTCCCTTCAGGCCGGCGAGGGCCGTCACCACCACCCGCTCCACCTCGCGGCGCTCCGCCCTCGAGCAGGCGGGAGGGAGGCTCAGCCCGCGGATGCTGCGGCCGGTCCTGACACGGGACGACAGGACGTAGTTCTCGTCAAACATGCCGTGGGTGATCTGGAGGATAACAGAGAGGAGGAAGCGTTGTTTAGCAGCAGCAGACGGACGGAGGGATCGTGGCGTGGTCGGTGTAAATACCTTGGAGGCGTCCAGGTCAGTGGGGTGCTTCATGGTTCTGGGGTCGTAGCCGTTGTGCCGGTCTTTGATGACGGGGTCAAAGAGGTCAGCGAACACCTGCAGGAGACAGAGAGACACGTCAAGGCTGCAAGTTTGTCTTCACTCCGAGTTTCTAATGAGTAAATAAACTGAAAGAGTCACATTTCCATCAGCAGTGAGGTAATTATACCCTTAACCCTTTAAAACCTGAGCACACTGGTTTGATTTCTTGGCAAAAAATGTCCCACAACTTGCCAGAAATTAAC
>NW_024656455.1:0-1005 GCF_008729295.1 Plectropomus leopardus
CACACACACACACACACACACACACACACACACACACACACACACACTCCTCCGGGCAAGATACTAAACCCCAAATTGCTTCTGAGGCTGTGTGAATGATTACTGAGAAGCAGGTGGCATCTTGTATGGTAGCCTCGGCCACCAGTGTTTGAATGTGTTTGTGAATGGGTGAATGTGACATGTTGTTTTAAAGCGCTTTGAGTGGTCAATAAGACTAGAAAGTACTATATAAGTATAGTCCATTTACCATTTACAATTACTACAATGCTGTGCGTGCAGAGCGAAGGAAGCAATAGCGAAGCAAGCAATAGCAACTGGCTTTTTAAAACGACATACAGTCAGCAGCTAGATAGATAGATAGATAAAGAGAGAGAGAGAGAGAGAAGGAAGGAGAGAGAGTTATTAATATGGAAGTGTAAATAAATTAGCAATACACAGACAAAAGAATTTCTGTACCTTATAGCTGGACACAGTTGTCAGCAAGGGAATTAATTGGTCACATAGCCTACATACTCACTTAGTGTGTGTCTGAATGTCTGGTGCAGGTTGGCTTCAGGAGGCTGACTGCGTTTGCAGCTAGGCTGTGCTAGCTTGGACCTCCAGGTTTCGCTTGATATTTCAGGGCTTAAAGTCCTGCAATGGTACAAAATGTTCTTCCTGCAGAAATTACAGAGAACGGTGCTCCTACCAACAGTTCCATCTTGGCGTTTTTTAAATGTAAATGCTCCATTCATGGGGCCATGCAGCATGGCCTTGTCAGGCAGACATTATGTTATGTTACATTACATTATGTTACAAAGACACTGTGATGCTCAGTCCCGCAGCGGGTCAAAGGGCACCCCGAAATGTGATCAATCAGCATAATTATTTAACACATTTTTTCAGTGATAAATGAATTGAGTCAGGCAGACATTATGTTATGTTACATTACATTATGTTACAAGGACACTGTGTGGGTCAGTCCTTTTTTTTTTTTTTTTTTTTTTTTTTTTTTTTTTTTTTTTT
>NW_024656456.1:0-468 GCF_008729295.1 Plectropomus leopardus
ATTTGATCATTATAGATCATTAAAAACCATATTTGATCATTATAGATAATTATAGATCATTATTTGATCATTATAGATCATTATATATCATATTTGATCATTATAGATCATTAAAAACCATATTTGATCATTATAAACCATATTTGGTCATTACAAATCATATTTGATCATTATAGATCATTATTTGATCATTATAGATCATGCCGTTGTTTTTGTTGTTGTTGATGTCAGTGTTGTTTTTGCCTTTGCTGTTGTTGTTGATGCTGTTGCCATTGTTATTATTTTATTTATTTAACCGTTGTATAACCAGGTTGGTCCCACTGAGATTAAGAATCTCGTTTTCAAGGGAGACCTGGCCAAGACAGTCGGCAGTGAAAAACACAGAATTGCAGACAGAGACATGAAAGGAGACAAAATACAATTCACAAGCAATAAAATAAGCATTTTATTGTTGGTGTGTTGGTGTTG
>NW_024656457.1:0-530 GCF_008729295.1 Plectropomus leopardus
GCTTTTTTAATAATTTTTTGTGTCTTTCAGTTTTTTGTAAAAAAAAAAAAAAAACTGTTGAGAAATGTCACACAAATAAACTCCGTCCTTGAAGTATTGATTTGTGAAGTCGGCTCTGCATTACCTCATAATGATGATGCAACTCTGGCAACAGTGACTGCAGACTTTTTGGTCACTTTGAAAAATTACACAACTCCAATAAGTTTAAAGAGTCGACTAATAAATGTTTATTCCCGACTGAAGTGAATGGAAGCCGATTAGAGTCTGGAAAGCTGCACGGTTAGTAAAGTCTTTGAATGTTTGAAAGTAAATGGGATTTTTTTGTTGGCTTAGTTTCTTTCAAAAAAAAAATCATGGGAATAAGGCAATGATCACCAAAACAATACTCATAAAAATAAAAGAAGAAAAAAAATTAGCTGAAAAAAAGCAACAAAAAAACAAACAAGAAAGTGACCTTAAAAAATGCTAAATATTAAAATAAATAAGATATATGCACTTTTCTGTTTATATAATAATAATAAAAATAACAT
>NW_024656458.1:0-260 GCF_008729295.1 Plectropomus leopardus
TAATTGATTATTGCTAATAATGATGCATTTAGTCACATTTCCGTATTGTCATATTTGGAGCCATGATAAAATCTGACCCTCTGGCTGCACTTTTTCTCCTGTTGAGAGAAAGAGTGTAAAACTTTTTGCTTGTTTTGCAGCTGTGAGAGTTTCAGGAGGGATTAGAGAAAAGGTGAGGTGGGTTCAGGCAGAGCGGCCGGCAAAGTGAATCAACACAAAAACAAAAAACAGAGACAATCAGACAGTGGTGCAGTGAGGAG
>NW_024656459.1:0-299 GCF_008729295.1 Plectropomus leopardus
AGAGATGGAGGAAGGATTAGAGGAGAAAAGAGGGAGAAAAGTTGGGAACTGAACTGAGAAACCTGAAAAAAAAAGAAAAAGAAGTATTCAGATCTTTTGCTTAAGAAAAAGTACAAATATCACCCTATAGAATTACAAGTAAAAGTACTCCATCTAAAATGTTACTTGAGTGAAAGTATGAAAGTGTAATCGGGAAAATATACTTACAATGCAGAAAAATCATATAAAAAAAACAAAGAAAACACGCCAAAATATTAACATTTTTGGAGGCGGAATTTAAAAACATAGAATTTCTTTTT
>NW_024656460.1:0-306 GCF_008729295.1 Plectropomus leopardus
TTCACACCAAGATGACCAGATCTCACAGGTTTAAAAAAAAAAAAAAAAAACCAGAGAAACACCAAAAATTAGCACCTTTCTAATGTTTTTATAGCCTTGACGTCTGAGACGGAAACACGTTTAACCCTCTGAGACCCACAGAGACCTTTTATTGTCTTTTTTTTAGGGAAGTCAAAGCTTGAAGTATTAAAAACAACTCAACAGTAAGACCAATGTGTTTTCATCAGGGTCATCCACCACAAGCTGAAGTATCTAACAGCCATTCTCATGCTCACTTACATCAGCAATTCTTGAGTTGATGCAGTT
>NW_024656461.1:0-217 GCF_008729295.1 Plectropomus leopardus
CCATTCTCATGCTCACTTACATCAGCAATTCTTGAGTTGATGCAGTTTGTGATACAAAATTGATAAACTTTGTTAAAAATCTCTCTAAAATAATAGAGCAGTGGGAAAAAAATCGATACAGTATAACTGTGATATTTTTGTGTGGTAATGTTGTACTGTCACACGGACACCAAGTAGCATTTTTTAAAATTATATAAATTATCAATATTATAAATAC
>NW_024656462.1:0-411 GCF_008729295.1 Plectropomus leopardus
GACCCAAAAATTAGCAAAAAAATTGCATAGAATTTGTGAAAAAAGATTATAAGAAAATGACTTGAAGAAAAAGAAAGTAAAATGAAGAAGAAAAAAAAACAAATAAGATAACAGTATGAAAGTCTTGTTTGTCTCTGCCTTAACAATGAACTAGATTACTGATGTTCTGTTGACTAATGCAAAACAGGCAAAACTAAGAGACTGAGCAAAATATCAAATTTAATGCCTTAACCTTTGATACCCGTGCCAACTGGCTTGATGTATCTCAAAAATATAAATAAAAGGCAATGTAGAAGGACCCAAAAATTAGCAAAAAAATTGCATAGAATTTGTGAAAAAAGATTATAAGAAAATGACTTGAAGAAAAAGAAAGTAAAATGAAGAAGAAAAAAAAACAAATAAGATAACAGA
>NW_024656463.1:0-435 GCF_008729295.1 Plectropomus leopardus
TCTGATCTGTCACCGATCAGTCTGATCAGTCACCGATCACTCTGATCGGTCACCGATCACTCTGATCGGACACCGATCACTCTGATCAGTCACTGATCAGTCACCGATCACTCTGATCAGTCACCGATCACTCTGATCTGTCACCGATCACTCTGATCAGTCACCGATCACTCTGATCAGACACCGATCAGTCTGATCAGTCACCGATCACTCTGATCAGACACCGATCACTCTGATCAGACACCGATCACTCTGATCAGTCACCGATCAGTCTGATCAGTCACCGATCAGTCTGATCACGCTGATAACTGTGCGTCTGCACAGGAAAACATGGCAAGTTGCATAAAAAAATCTGTGGAGAAAATTCGAATAATTGTCTGAAATGTCGCGTTTATTCAGATCGATAGTTACCAGAACACAAACCACATAACTGAA
>NW_024656464.1:0-466 GCF_008729295.1 Plectropomus leopardus
AAAATTCTGTGAGTCAGTTTCAAAATAAGAGCCACACTCCTTTGACAAAAGACTCGCACTTCAAAATGAAAAAAAAAGTTGTTTTTTTTTTAATTTTTTATTTACAATGTCACAAAAACAAAAGTAAACAATGAGGCATTTTTTACTTAAACAACTGAACAATTTAAATTAATAACATAGAAAAAATATTTTAAAAATTATTGCACAGGAGACTTCCACCAGTTTGTTGTTTGTTGTTTTTTTGGTCCTCGCCGGTTCACTCGTTGCTCTGACCGCGGTGCATCCTCATTATAAGAGTTCTGATCTCCTCGCGCTTCCTGTGCACATGTTGCCGCGGAAACCAGTTTTCCAAACGTATCGGGAGGTCAAAGTGCACCACAGGGTTCTGAGGAGCCAATCGGAGAGCTCGATTTAGTGTGTTCGCCATAAATGCCCCTAAAAACAGTGTGCCATTTCGCCCCATTTC
>NW_024656465.1:0-2465 GCF_008729295.1 Plectropomus leopardus
ACACACACACACACACACACACACACACACACACACACACACGAACACACATCTTTTCTTTTGTAATTTCAAATTAATACTGCTGTTCTACAATAACACTAGTAGTGCTTTAAAGAGAAGAGACAAAATCATCAGAAAGTGTGCACACTATAATAAGCCTCTAATATAACAGAACACCTGCTGCCACTCACCTACCAGCAATCTGCTGGTTTGGATCTCTTAGCTGAATCTGAAGCACGGCATGGGAACGAGAAGAGAGCGGATTCACTCCACTCACTCCTTGTGTGCGCTCCTCTGTGCCTTGTGAAATCACCTTTATAAGGGCAGTGAAGAATATAGGAAAGAGACGAGGGAGGCAGAGATACGAAAAGATAGGATAAACTTTTTTTTCTGTCACAAAACATCAATAATTCTCTTTTGAAAAGATTAAAAATTATACAATGTCTTTTTCAAAGACATTTCAAAACAACACACAAACAAACACAAAAAATAGGATTAAAACTGTTCAAAGATATTTTTTTCAGTCAATACAGGCATATAAAATCATAGAATTTGTCTTGTTGGGTAATCAAGTATTTCAGATTCACAAGAGGCTGCCAGTGCATCTGGGAGAATGTAAGCATGACCTGAGGTGCTATACAGAGTGGATATTGTACTTAAAAGTAAACATTTTTACTGTGTACACATAAGTACCTAAAAGTACTATACTGAGTGTTTCTTGTTAAAACAAAAATAGGCTTAAAGAAAGAAATGTTATATTACAGGCCAGGTTTAATTAAATCATGTTGCAAAGTCATTTGCTTGGGGAAAAACACAATAAAAACTTAATGGAACAGATTTTTCTTTCATCTGCGATATGGCATACAAGATTGACATCTTATTACTGCACAGTGTGGACATGAGGCAATATTTAAAGAAAGGGGCAAACCTCCATTAGAGAGCTGACAGAGTCCACTCTGACATCACACAGTCCTACAATGTGAACCATCTTCTGTCCATCTTCCCTTGCAAACAACCTGACAGAAGACAGACAAAGATAATGAAAATGTTACCAAAAGATAAATTATCCCTTTGAGAAACTGGGTTATTTTTTTTTTGTTTTTAATTTTAATTTTTCGGTGTTGTTTTTTGATTAATTGCTATCTGGTCATCTTTTTATCTTCAAATCAAAAATTGTTGGGCTCTTTTAACAAAACAAAATAAACACATACTGACACCAACACACACCTTTTTCTGTGGTCCAACAGGTCATACAGCTGACCACAGTAGATTTCAAAGAAACTGACATACACCAGCAAGGCTGAGTGTGTGTGTGTGGCGGAGAGAGCAGCAAAAATGTCCCGGACTGCCAGTGCATACAGCCCTGGTCTCATAGGAGATGAACCCAACATGGTGTGAGTCTTCCCTGCACCTGTCTGGCCGTACGCAAAACAGGTGGCCTTGCCTCTATGGATGCACACAACACAAACAAACAAAGATAGTTAGGGAGCATAGATTCATACCTACAAGCATGTAGTGCTACTTCAAGCACCAAAACTGACACATTTGGACTTCAGGGCATTTGGATAGAAAAAGGTGACAACATACACACCTCCATAAATACTGTCACACCAGTGCTGACCTACCCATTGAGCATGTGCTGCACCAGAGGATATGCTGTTCTTTGATACACTTCCTCATTAGATCTCTCCTCCCCAAAAACCTGGTCAAAGTAGAACCTGTGCTGCAGGGACATGAGTAAAACAGCAAGACATTAGATAAATAAAAAAGCATGACTATATGACAAGGATACCTTAAATTAAAAATACACCCCATATACAAGTAGTATATCACAAAATACCCAGTTAAATATCATGACAGTGTGATGACAGATGTGTTTATTTGGAGAAACTCTTCAGTATTACTGACGGTATTAATACAAGACATAACATGATTTATTATTGTCTCTTCTCTGGGCATTATATGTACCTGTAGTATGTACTGTGTGAGATCCACTGCCTCTTTGCTTTCGTGGACAATAACACACTCTCCACTTGGAGTCGTGACAACATCTGCCTCTCCTCTCCTGTACTCTGTGCGCGTCAGAGGTCTCTTTCTCACACACACACTGATCCGTTGCCCCTCTGTTTGCCTGAAAATCACACAAACCAATCACAGACAGTAAAATAGGATACTTATGTGCAAAGGAAACAATGCTCATATGCAAACTTTATGCAAACTGTCAATTAAAGAGAAACAATCACAAAAAAACAAACATTTTAAAGACATTCGTGTATGCATAGGAAATCTTGCTTCAATGTATTTTGATACTTTACCTCACTTTCTGAGTGGCTTTCATGTTCAAGAAAAGTCTTAAATATACTGTAGCTGTCTTTAAGATACAAATTTGCAAGTAGGGAATCACCAGTGAGGAGGACACAAACCACTGCCACTCACTTTTTGTTTGGAGCTGGAGGGGAACTCAG
>NW_024656466.1:0-466 GCF_008729295.1 Plectropomus leopardus
CCCAGTAAAATAAAGATTTGAAGAGGCTTCTCCCGTAATGCTGCATTCAGGTGCTGTCAGACATACTAAGTTTCTTACCTTTTCTGCCTCAGAAGTGTCATATCAGCATGTGGATGCTACAATTTATGTTGCAGCATTTGTACTTTACTTGCTGCATTTATTGATATCAATGATTATTGGGTTGTGTTTTTATTGAAGAGTACATGACAAAGCAAAGAGGTTCGTGACATGATTGAAGACAAAAAAATTGCTGCACCAGATTATGTTTAATTTTTAAAAATATTTTATTTGGTTTCTCTTCTTGGCAAGTCATACAGTCATCATTAGTAAAGTGCTTTAACAGAGTGAGATTTCTTTTCAGTTTCTTTACAATGTAGACTCAAAAAATATATAGAACATGGAGTGTTATGCATTTAGGATAAATGCGTAAAACTAAAAATACAGAGTTGATAAGACTTATTTAAAC
>NW_024656467.1:0-366 GCF_008729295.1 Plectropomus leopardus
GCTGACGTAAAGACACCGTCTTTTAGTTTGTTTACGACATAAAGTAACAAATGTCTTCATCTGACTTGTTTACGCTGCACAGTTACCATGTCAACGTGACTCCTCAACAACATTTTTTGGAGTTTCTCCTCAAGGATTTACAGTGAATCCACTTCTATCTCGCTGCTACATGCAGCTGTACGTTCATTTAGCCTGAAGGTCTGACTGTCTCCTCCCCAAAAAATTAGATTTAACCTTTAAATGAGGAGAAAATAGGCCGCCTGAGGAATCTCTGAAGAAGTTCTTTGCCAAAATAATTTTACATGTAGAAAAACTAGAAATAAAGGCAGAAACTCCCCCAAATCAACTGGAGAACATATGTTTAAT
>NW_024656468.1:0-553 GCF_008729295.1 Plectropomus leopardus
TAAAAAATAACATGCATAAAGATAAAAATAAATTAAAAAATAGTATTTAAAAAATAACATGCATGATCAAACAATCAGCAGCTTTTGGCTGTTATTTTTGGATAGCTTCATTAATAATTATACAGCCACACTGTGTATTGTATATTGTTTATTTCTAAAGTTTATATTTATCTGACAGCTTTAATATGAGTTTCAAAATATACAGATTTTAAAAATATATCACAGCTGCTGGTTAATACGTGAATGTTGGTTTTGTCCAGTTCTCCAGAAAAGATCAGGGCGTCTTCAAGGCCGTGCTCAGCGACGACAGAGGAAAGGACACGTCTGCGTTTGACATCTCAGGCAAAGGTACGCTCTCATTGTCCAGAGGAGGGTCACTCACTTTAATTTAAATGTTTTATTCTTATTTTAAACACGTTCTAATGTTTTTGTGTCGTTCTGTCGATGATTTCAGTGTTTGACGACATCATCAACGCCCTCGCCCAGATTGCTGGTGAGTTTGATCAGCTGACGTAAAGACACCGTCTTTTAGTTTGTTTACGACATAAAGTAA
>NW_024656469.1:0-253 GCF_008729295.1 Plectropomus leopardus
TCGCCTTCATCGCCTTCATCGCCTTCATCGCCAGCAGAGAGGCTTCTCTGTAACTGGAGGCAGCTGGAAAAAATCCGGTCACCCTCCCATAAGGAGTATTTTATTTTTAATTTGCAAAGATGTTTTTGCATCATATGAGGTGATATTTCAGGTGACCGGAAATTTCAAAATGATTTAAGTCTTGCACATTTTGCACAAATCTGTGCAGGAAACCCGCAACGGCGGTCCTCAGAGGTCAGATCCGACTCCGACA
>NW_024656470.1:0-465 GCF_008729295.1 Plectropomus leopardus
TAGCTGAACAGTTCTTGGCCAAGTTGTTCATTGCCTTTTTCTTTAATGTTTTCAAAATAAAGCAAAACTAATTGGCTCAGATTTCAAAGGTTTAAATACTTGCAAAGGCATCTGAACACGGCACAAGAAAAGTGATATCAATTCAGGTTTCAGAGTGCTAAACCACTAAAACCTAAGGAAATTGGTTTGATTTCTTTTTTCTTTTTTTTTTAAACATGGACAAAGGGCAACAAGCAACTAAATTATTTAAACATTTATTTCAGTTCCCATATATATAGTAATTTTTACTGATTTTATTTTATTTCATTGCCTTCCTCTTATGTTCTTCTATTTGCTCAGGTTTCGAAGGGTTAAGCATCCAGGTGCATCACTGCTTTCAGATTATCATAAATATTTTCCACTGTGGTTTTGCCAATATACAACAAGCAACCCAATAAATCACATCATAAATGTAAATCAGGCTAT
>NW_024656471.1:0-286 GCF_008729295.1 Plectropomus leopardus
AGTATAATCGAGATTATGTACTTAAAGTATTAAAAGTGAAAGTACCCTATTGGGAAAAATCTAAAAAATAAATGAATAAATAAAAAAAAATGTTATGGGGAGTTATCATCACTTCTACCTGCCCTACAATATCCTATGAAGCTGCTGCAGTGAGCTGCTGTCCCAAAAATGACCACCCGAGGGCCCCATCCCTTATCACCTGCATAGTGTGTGTTCACTTGTGTGTGGCGTTTTTTGTTTAACCCTTCGAAAATCTGAGGAAATTGGCTTTATCTCTTTAAAAAAA
>NW_024656472.1:0-250 GCF_008729295.1 Plectropomus leopardus
GCAGACACATGTTTAAACTGGGAGCAGACATGTTTAAACTGGGAGCAAACATGTTTAAACTGGGAGCAGAGACATGTTCAGACTGGGAGCAGACACATGTTTAAACTGGGAGCAGACATGTTTAAACTGGGAGCAGACACATGTTTAAACTGGGAGCAGACATGTTTAAACTGGGAGCAGAGACATGTTCAGACTGGGAGCAGACATGTTTAAACTGGGAGCAGACATGTTTAAACTGGGAGCAGAGACA
>NW_024656473.1:0-464 GCF_008729295.1 Plectropomus leopardus
GAGGGGAGGGGAGGAGACAGGAGAGGAGAGGGGAGGAGAGGAGAGGAGGAGACAGGAGAGGAGAGGAGGAGATTCGCAGCACCGTGGTTTTATCAGCTGTAGTGGGAGCAGAGCTTTAGAGGTTTAGACTCCTTTCATGTTTTTTAAAAGTTCGATGTTCATCTTTTCAGTCGTCTTTGTCTTTAATTTTTAGTTCATTTCAGACAAAAAAAGTGTTTCCACTGCAGTTTGCACAAATGTGCCTTTTTACGATCGCCTGAATCACAGCTCACGCCAGAGGAAACACTCTCTCAGCCATTTTTCAAAAATGACCTGTTTCCATCAGCATATTTTATATGCACAAATTCAATTTGTGCAATTTAAGGGTTAATGGAAACCCGCCTAATGTCGCCATCACCTGTTTGACCCCGCTGACCTCCACAGCACCACAGTGCTCTGGAGCAAGGCACTCTTCCCCCCTCTCC
>NW_024656474.1:0-280 GCF_008729295.1 Plectropomus leopardus
CATGTCTTTGAGGGAAATGTCACATGTAAAAACCCACATGTGAATTTGGAGCACATGTGCACCTCCGACAGAAATGCTTTCATGTGTGAACTGGTTTTCACAATGTATTCACTGCAAGATGGAAATAAACGTGTATAATTTAACACACTCTAAAAGGTAGCTGTAAGCAGATACAGAACATTTTTAGATGTTAACACCAATAATTGAACATAAGCAGTACGAGTGCTTGACAGTGTGAAATAGCTGTAATCAATCATACGACTTTATGAGTCAGCACATT
>NW_024656475.1:0-232 GCF_008729295.1 Plectropomus leopardus
CATGTCTTTGAGGGAAATGTCACATGTAAAAACCCACATGTGAATTTAGAGCACATGTGCACCTCCGACAGAAATGCTTTCATGTGTGAACTGGTTTTCACAATGTATTCACTGTAAGATGGAAATAAACGTGTATAATTTAACACACTCTAAAATGTAGCTGTAAGCAGATACAGAACATTTTTAGATGTTAACACCAATAATTGAACATAAGCAGTACGAGTGCTTGACA
>NW_024656476.1:0-1508 GCF_008729295.1 Plectropomus leopardus
TTGGTTCTTATTTACACTTTGTAGACTATGTTGCGTCTCTACGAGCTATAATATGTCACTTTCAGGCATTTTTAGAACGGGTCAAATTTTACATTTTCGCCATAGTATAGTATGCGAATTTTTCCTCATTTTTTCACCATGCTAAATTATGACATTTTAAGCCCTTTTGGGCAATTGTGTCCACTTTATATACTATGTTGCGTCTCTACTAGCTATAATATGTCATTTTCAGGCATTTTTAGAACGGGTCAAAATTTCACATTTTCGCCATAGTATAGTATGTGATTTTTTCCCCATTTTTTCACCATCCTAAATTATGACATTTTAAGCCTTTTTTGGTCTTTGTTTCTACTTTGTATACTATGTTGCATCTCTACAAGCTATAATATGTCATTTTCAGGCATTTTTAGAACGGGTCAAAATTTGACATTTTCGCCATAGTATAGTATGCGATTTTTGGCAATTTTTTCAAACTTGCTAAAGATCATTTTTTTGGACCTTTTTGGTCTTTCTTTCTGCTTTGTATACTATATTGCATTTCTACGAGGTATAATATGTCATTTTCAGGCATTTTTGGGACGGGTCAAAATTTGACATTTTCGCCATAGTGTAGTATACGATTTTTTCCCCATTTTTTCACCATCCTAAATTATTACATTTTAAGCCTTTGTGGGCCATTGTTTCCACTTTATATACTATTTTGAGTCTCTGCAAGCTAGAATATGTCATTTTCAGGCATTTTCAGAACGGGTCAAAATTTGACATTTTTGCCATAGTATAGTATGTGATTTTTGGCAATTTTTTCAACATACTAAATTATGACATTTTAAGCCTTTTTTGGTTCTTATTTACACTTGGTAGACTATGTTGCGTCTCTACGAGCTATAATATGTCATTTTCAGGCATTTTTAGAACGGGTCAATTTTTGACATTTTCGCCATAGTATAGTATGCGATTTTTTCCCCATTTTTGACCATCCTAAATTATGACATTTTATGCCTTTTTTGGTCTTCGTTTCTATTTTGTATACTATGTTGCGTCTCTACTAGCTATAATATGTCATTTTCAGGCATTTTTAGAACAGGCCAAATTTGACATTTTCACCATAGTATAGTATGCAAATTTTTCCCAATTTTTCCAACCTGCGAAATTATTATATTTTAAGCCTTTTTGGGCCGTTGTGTCTACTTTATATACTATGTTGAGTCTCTTCAAGCGAGAATATGTCATTTTCAGGCATTTTTGGGACGGGCCAAAATTTGACATTTTCGCCATAGTATAGTATGCAAATTTTTCCCAATTTTTCCAACATGGTAAATGATCTTTTTTTTTTTGGGGACATTTTTGGTCTTTGTTTCCACTTTGTATACTATGTTGTGTCTCTACAAGCTATAATATGTCATTTTCAGGCATTTTTGGGATGGGTCAAAATTTGACATTTTCGCCATAGTATAGTATACGAATTTTTCCCAATTTTTCCAACCTGCTAAATGATCATTTTTTTGGAC
>NW_024656477.1:0-305 GCF_008729295.1 Plectropomus leopardus
ATATTTCACTCCTGAAATGATCATTTTGTTTGTCATGATCTGCTTTGATCTCCTTCTTGAGGCCATGTTTTCCTTTGTTTAACCATTTCAAACCTGAGCAAATTGGCTTGATTTCTTTCAAAAACACAGGAAAAGCAATGAGCAATTTAAGAAAAAAAGAAAATTAGCAGAAAAAAATGCAAAAGTACAAAAATACCTAAAAATTAGATGGAAATAAACAACTTTGAAAAAAGTTAAGTAAAGGAAATACCTGGAAAAAGTGCTTAAAAATTACAAATAATTCTGTAAAATCTAAATATATGATT
>NW_024656478.1:0-319 GCF_008729295.1 Plectropomus leopardus
AGTACATTTTTTTACCTTAATAAAGGTAAAAAAAAGTGAGGAAGTTTCCTCCTAAAATGTAATCGTTAAAGTGTGAGAACAGCTGAAGAGTCAGTGAGGAGACACCCGAGCAGCAGCCATTAACTTATTTATTATATTGAATTTACGAAAAGTAAAAGCAAACACTTGAATAAACAGTTTTGTACATTTTTAGTCAGTTATTTTATGGTTTTTGTTTGTGGCGGTTGTTTCTGAAATCATTCCACTGTACACAAGGCTGATGATATTTTACCCCTTTTTTTTTTTTAAAAACACCCAGAAGCAGACGATGTGGACGCTC
>NW_024656479.1:0-462 GCF_008729295.1 Plectropomus leopardus
AAATCTCTGCGGAGTATAACGATATAAGAATGTAACCAAAAATATCATAGAGTAGTAGAATATAAAAGTGTCATAAAAAAAAATCTTACAGTATAGTGTGTCATGAAAAAGTAGATGAGTAGTTGATGATATCATCCAGCAAAGCATAAAAACATCATTATTTTCTGTCATCCAAATTAAAAAAGTAATAGTGTAGTATGTCATCCAAAACAACAAATACAAATACTATCCTGTGTCATCAACAAAGCATAAAAACGTCATGTTACAGTGTTTGTCCAAAATAGCACAAAAAGTCATACTACAGTATGTTGTCCAAAATGGCATAAAAAGTCACAGTGAGTTAGGTCATCCAAAGTAGCACAAAAAAGTCATACTATAGAATGTTGTCCAAAACAGCATAAAAAAGTGAAAGAATAGTAGCAGTAAAAAGTCATACTGTACTATATCATGCAGAAAAGCACG
>NW_024656480.1:0-326 GCF_008729295.1 Plectropomus leopardus
ATCAATATTTCGCCATCCAGCAGGACGATGACGCTGCAAAAAACTGCCCTGGAACACGGTGACGAAGAGCTCACGGCGTCGTCCGCTCAGTCGGTGTTCCTCGGGCCATTTCTGAACAGTTTTTGAGGTGCAGCATGGCACACTGGCTGCCATCGGTATCTGTGTTTGTGCGTGTGGTGCAGCAGCACTTTGCTTTGCAACA
Source organism: Plectropomus leopardus (assembly GCF_008729295.1). Classification (NCBI taxonomy): domain Eukaryota; kingdom Metazoa; phylum Chordata; class Actinopteri; order Perciformes; family Serranidae; genus Plectropomus; species Plectropomus leopardus. Next base: position 203 of record NW_024656480.1, read on the forward strand.
AGATGTAATCACTGGTTTTAACGGTTTGGCTGATCGGTGCATAATCAACATCGCTTTTGGTGGTTTATATTTACTTTGCCATCAAAGAAAAACAATCATTCTGTAGAGACTTAGTTTATTTTCC
>NW_024656481.1:0-462 GCF_008729295.1 Plectropomus leopardus
GCATAATGTCCCACAAATTGCAAGAAAACAGTAAAAAAAAAAAAGAAAAAAAAAAAAAAAGTTATGCATGATTATATAATTATATATTTAAAATTATGTTATTGTATTGTATGTTATGTTTGTTTGTTTTTTAATAAAATTTTTCATGTAATTTCTTGAAACTTTTTTTTTACCCATTTCTTGCTAATTTTTTGGCCATGTCTTATGAAGTTGCTCATTACCTTTTCAACAATATTTTTGAAAGAAATCAAACCAACTTGTGCAGGTTTCAAAAGGTTAACCACAATTACGTGTATTGTGAAGTAAAACTTTACTTGTTTTTATTTTTGACAACAATGTTAGAATTTTTCCACAGCTCTGTTTACCCACTTTTTCATTCTAGTATTGTAGTAAGTTTACTTTTTTTGTGTTCATTTCACACTTGCTTTGGCTATATATAAATAACATATTGAAACCTGCACA
>NW_024656482.1:0-589 GCF_008729295.1 Plectropomus leopardus
TTCTTTTTAGGAAATGAAAGAGCAAGGTGATAAGAGGAAAAGGCCCAAAGGAGGAGACGGAGACGAGGATGACACAGAACAAGCAAGCGGAGTGAGGAAGAAAGTAAGAGGAGGAGGAGGAGGGGGAGGAAAAGGAGGGATGAAGAGGAGGGGTGGAGGAGCGTGGAGGGGAGGACGCTGAATGCTCCTACGCTAACAGACTGTACATAAACATACGATTCCTTCTTTGTATTTGATGTAAAACTTCGTGATGCCGTCAGTGTGGACGCTATTTAATGACCGAAAACACGATTTTCTGTCTATATGAAACTTTCCATTTGTAATAAAACAACGCTGTAAAACCGAAGCTGTGTTTATGCAGAGTGATGTCTGGCTGCGTGAGTTTGGGGCCTAAAATGCTGCTGTTGTGGTTTTCAGACACAAGAGGGCGATGTTTCAGTTCACAGCAGAAAAGAAAGAGAGAGATGGCTTAACCCTTTGAAACCTGAGCACACTGGCTTGATTTTTTGTTTGAAAACAAAAGAAATAGGCAATGAGCAATAAAAGAAATTAACCAAAAAAAAGCAAGAAATATGTTTGAAAAAAGTGC
>NW_024656483.1:0-293 GCF_008729295.1 Plectropomus leopardus
GTTGATAGCAGTCTGAGGGCCATTCAAACCCATGAAATACTTAAGAGAAGTTTGTCAGTTGGAAAATATAACTATCTGTATACCAGTTTTTTTTTCTAAGTTCTTAAAAAAATAATAAAAAATATCCTAATTATTTTTCATAACCTCAAGGTGCACTTCGCCCATAAAATGTCCATTTGTAAATCAGTTATGTATGCTGTGTTACCTTGAATTCATGATGAAAACTTTATTTTCCTGGCATGTCTCTGCAGAAAACAGCAAATATTTGTTATATATTGATGATGGACCCCATT
>NW_024656484.1:0-255 GCF_008729295.1 Plectropomus leopardus
CAGGTGAGTGCAGGTGTAAAATCTAACAAAGTTCAATAAAACTATTACAGTTATTATAGTACATTTGTGAGACATTTGTTTAGACATTTGTGCATGCTTTTCTTTAACTCGTTGAAATCTAAGCATACTAGTTTGATTTTTAAAAGTCATGGCCCAAAAAATAGCAAAAAATAAAAATAAATTAAATTAAATTAAAAAAATGTATTGACAAAAAGTTGCAAGAAAATTACCTATAAATAAGCACAACAAATTGTT
>NW_024656485.1:0-286 GCF_008729295.1 Plectropomus leopardus
GCTGTATGTAACGCGAACAATTTTTACTCTGATCTTCTCCCCTCGCCTCAGAAAGCATCAGCTCACAGTTTCAGTGTATATATACGTGTATGTTTTCTTTTTATTTAATTTTTTTATCATGTTTTACGTTAACTGCCTGGTGATTTCTGGGGGAGTCGATGAGGTCATGTTCAGCAACACTATGTTTTGCACATGTAACACGACGACATGTAAAGGCTGCGTGTAAACGTGGTCACACACGTGTTTTTGCCCTTTTCCCGCTTTGTTTCTGTTTTTTTAAAAAATC
>NW_024656486.1:0-464 GCF_008729295.1 Plectropomus leopardus
TTTTTTTTTTTTTTTTTTTTTTTTACTACTTTTCTTTCATTTCTTGCTAATTTTAGGTGTCATTTATTTTGCTGCTCACTCTTTTCTTCCCATGTTGTTCAAGGAAAGAAATCATGCCAATTTGCAGGTTTATTAGTGAGTGAGTGGTAATTAGTGAGGTAATGTTATAGGTCACACCAAGAAGTGCTGGAACGGAGGGACACTAATGGTGACTTAAAATGGGGGAAAGCAGGTACTCTCACTATAGGGGTATTGTGCATGCAAACAATTTTAGTGTTTGCCATTTAAACTCAAATTTAAGCATTCACTCCAGTTGGGGTTTCTACTGTAAATATCTCCTAAGTAGACTGTGGTATTAAATGTCCCATTACCACGACATACCCATATAGACATTTGAGTCCAAGTGTATGATTCAATATTTGTGTGAAAATTATGTACTCAGAATCTTATGGGAGTAGCCTAAA
>NW_024656487.1:0-1076 GCF_008729295.1 Plectropomus leopardus
CACACACACACACACACACACACACACACACACACACACACACTGTAAAACACACACAGTTTTTTCTGTCTCTCTGCGTCACTGCAGAGCTCAGCTTCCTCTGCATTTTCCTTCATCCTCTCCTCCTCCTCCTCCTCTTCGTCTTTAACACCTTTCAGCTCAACATGGCTGGAGAAGAAAAATCTTGGTCGACCGAAATTCTCGCTGCTGTTCAGCCGATCGATTGATCGATGGCTCGTTATTTATAGATGAACTGAATCTCCACAGGTCACTGAGCCGCTCGTTAACAGTAAACTCTGCTCAGACGGCAGAACGCCTGCCGTCAGGAATAAATACGATCGCCGCTTTAACGTTATCTGAGATAAACTCACACCAGTGATGATGGCGTCTGCCCCACCCGACCTTAAACACCTGCGATAATCAATAACCCGATCCACAAATCACAGCTGAAGGTTTCTGGTCATGAAAAACATCTTGTTCTCTGCCAACTCGTCACATGTTGCAGACTTCTGCGTCTAAATGTTACGCTCTCTGTGTCCTTCTGCGTCTGCTGTTGACGTTTCAGGATGCTGCTACCCTGATGACGCTGCACATGCTTACGTTTAGGCAACAAACACACAAGGCAACCACGTTAACCAACGCCTGGAGGGCAACAAACACACATGGCAACCAATGCCAGGACGTCAAAAAAACAACCAAAAACACGTCAAAGAACAAACAACATCAACAAACATACATGGTGACCAACGGATGTATGTCAACAAACACACACGGCAACCAACACAGGACGTCAACACCTGAGACCTTCGTCTCATTCTCGTGAATATCTGAAGCACGCCTTGAGGAAATTTCCTCAAATTTGGCACAAACGTCCACTTGGACTCAAGAATGAACTGACTAGAATCTGGTGGTCAAAGGTCAAGGTCACAGTGACCTCAAAAAACACGTTTTTGGCCATAACTCACAAACTCTCAAAGAGGACGTTGACACTGTGCTTATTGTAGAGATCTTCTGTGTGTGAAGCGTCCATGTTTTCACTGAAAACTGTACTGGTGCACGACCACGAGGCGGTAACG
>NW_024656488.1:0-659 GCF_008729295.1 Plectropomus leopardus
ACATTCATTATTATTATTTTATTTATTCTCTTCAGTTTCAGTCAACCAAATAATGTGGTTTACTAAGCTCAAAACAAAGAATGCACACAAAAATTCACCACTGAAAATCATCTTTTATTGATTCACCAAAGAGTTAATAATCCATATTTGTATATGGAAGACAAAACATGTGTTTTTGATCAGGGAAAATGACGAAGAAGTCGAGGCGTGTTCGGGACAGTTTTATCCTCTTCATGCCTGAAAACACAAAAACAGTTTAATCACATAAACCTGGAAAAACCTGGAAACCTGGAAAAAAATGATAGAATTTGCAAATAGTAATAATCAGGCCTGGAAAAGTTCTGGAAAAGTAAATATACCCTGAAATATTTGGAAAAAATCTGTATTTTGTTTCAAAAACCTATAAAAATGATACATGATGTGTTCAAGGACTGTAGGAAATTAAAAAAGAATACAATGATAATTTCTGTTTTTATAGTGTCTTGCTATGATAAATGGCGTCATTTTTGGTGATCTTAAAAAAAAAAAATATTGATAAAATAATTTGCCAATTTAGTTTTCTCTCAAACCTGAAAATATTTGGTGATTTTTCTTCTTTATTTATTTATTTCTTTATTTTGTAAATTTTTTTAATGATTTTTTTAAAGCCTTTTTTTTTT
>NW_024656489.1:0-908 GCF_008729295.1 Plectropomus leopardus
CCCTTACCTTTTTTCTGTATATTTATATGTTTTTACCTTTTTCTTCTTTCTTTTTCTGTACTAATTTTAAGGTAGTTTTCTTGTAACTCATAACTTCTTAAAAGAAAAAAAAAGAAATCAGGCCAGTTTGCTCAGGTTTCAAAGGATTAATGCTGGACAGAGTGCTTGCTTTTTTGGGGTGGCAGATGCTGCTTAGAATCAATCACTTTTGTTTATTCAGTATCCCTGGTATCAAAACCATCATCAGAATAAGTCTTCAGTATTTTTTATGTGATCAGGTGTCAGCTAGTGACAGAATGTAGAATGAGAGTAAAAAAAATGAGGCCTTCTTAGTTTCTGTTACCTGAGGGCCCTTTTGTTATGACTAACAGTATGACTTAAAGACATGACTGTAAGGATAAAGGGAGGGTGTTACCAGAACCTATAAAAGTGAGCTGGGTGCCTCAGAATGATTTAACAAGAACTTATTTGATATTATGTCCTCCTCCTGGCTGTTACAATAAAGTCAGGTTGGACTCAAGTGGGTTCAGTCTTCTTTTCTTTTATAACCATCATAGAAAAATCCCTTTGAGTGTGTTAGTGTAGTAACAGTGAATCACCTCTCTGAGGCTGACAGGAGTGTTGAGCAGCAAGCTGGTTGTGGAGTTGGACAAGGAAAGATTTTTAACCAGGAACTGCTGGAAAACTGACTGGTTCTTCAACACACTGGCCAGTGTGAAGCCTGCATTGATACACAAACACACAAAAACACACATGATGGTTTAAAATTCTACTGGTAATAAGTGCATATTCATTCACATAAACAAGAACTTTTAAGAAGAGTGGTTGGTCTATACATCAAAATATCCTCCGATATACAGTTCACAAGTGACCTTGAGTCTGGAGGAGGGGAAATGTCACGGCCATGG
>NW_024656490.1:0-364 GCF_008729295.1 Plectropomus leopardus
AGAAAAAAAAAACATTTTTGGTGATATTAAACAATTTTCTTTTATTTAATTCTTTTTTTATTTTGGGTGATGTTTGAAGAAAGATTTTTAGCTATTTTTTTCATTAAGAAGTTTTGGTGATTTGAAAAAATAAATTTGACTATTTTTCTTTAAATTTTTGGGGGAATTTAAAAACAAAAACATTTTTTGTCTTTAAAAAAATCACACCATCACAGTCAGAAACTGTTAAAACTGAAATTATTGTAGAAATTTAAAACGTTCTTACAGTCCTTGAACACATCATGTGTTGTTATACAGATTTGTGTAACAAAATTTTTCTAAAGTTTCATGTTTCCTTAAAAAATCTGCAGTAAAATGAAAACAA
>NW_024656491.1:0-265 GCF_008729295.1 Plectropomus leopardus
AGTGTCTTTGTAAAAAGCACTATAAATAAAACGTATTATTATCGTTATTATGGGGGAGAAAAATAAATAAATACGCATTTTGTTTCTTATATCATCACTTTGTTATTTTATTTACTTTTCTAAATATATTTTTCCATTTTAAAAGGAAAAACAGCAGCTTTAAAGGTTTCTGTTGCATTTCTGTAACTTTTTGTAATAAACTGCAAAAAAGTGGCGACGTCATGATTGTATGCAATAATCTGGGTGGAAAATTAAAATAAAAATA
>NW_024656492.1:0-265 GCF_008729295.1 Plectropomus leopardus
TTTTAAGGATTTTTTTAAAAACCAAAATCTAGTTTGATTATAATTTTTTAAAAAATCATATTTTTTCTCATTCTTTTTAAATTAGGTGATGCAGTTACAAAACAAGTGAAGGACTTAACAGACAAAAAAATGGGAAAAAACATGCAAAAAAAAAAAAAAAAAAGAACAATTTATAACAGACACACAGCCAAAACAGCACTATGGTGCAACATACTGAGGGTGTTTTTCATTTTGTTTTGTTTGTTGTCTGTGTGTTACTGACTTT
>NW_024656493.1:0-209 GCF_008729295.1 Plectropomus leopardus
TCCACGTGACGTTTCTCAGGTAACCGGCCTGCGAGGACAGTAAAAGAGGACATGAGTTTGATTTGATGCAGCTTTTGATTGGGTTTGAGCGCCCTCTAGTGGGCAGTAAGGCGGCCTACAGGTATTACATATTTAAAATGTAGATGTAGTGTTTCTCAGATTTTTTAAGGATTTTTTTAAAAACCAAAATCTAGTTTGATTATAATTTT
>NW_024656494.1:0-358 GCF_008729295.1 Plectropomus leopardus
AATAAAATAAATGACCTCGTGAAAGGGCTAAAAAATGTGATTATTTAATTAAGAGAATTATAAACATGGAAAGAAACGCCTTTCTGATGAACAAAAAATAAGATTTTATACGTACGACGACAGACAGCTCCTCGAAGCCGAGCAGGTTCACCAGGCGAGGAATTAAACCGGTCTGCACCATCACCTCGATGCGGTCATTGGAGCCGTCCGTCAGGTACGACACGGCCCAACACGCGTCAGCCAGCACCTCCCGGTCATCGTGGTGCAGCAGGCGAACCAGAGCGGGTAAGATCTGCTGGACCGCCGTCATGGGCGGGGAGGGGTTCTTGTTGCGGCAGAGGTTGGACAGCATCCACGT
>NW_024656495.1:0-557 GCF_008729295.1 Plectropomus leopardus
ATAGACTTGTAAGTGTGGATTTTATAAAAATACAAATGTAAACATGAGTCTTCCATCAAAAAAAGACCAAAACTAACAGTGAATATATTTACTAACAAGTACTGTGTGCATGTCAAAGCCTAATATATCCAAATATTTGAGATATGAGTTAAATGTAAAATTTTTGCTACATGTAATCATCTAAAATTGGCAAAATTTTGATTAAAATCTGGATCTTTTCTATGTATCTACCGGAGAGAAAAACTGAGCAAGATTACTTTTGGCGGGAACTTTTTGCCCGTCTGCCAAAAACAGTATTAAGGTTTGATCTGCGGCCCTGATTTATGACACACAGATTACACAGCAGGATCAGTTCACACCTAATCTGCACGTATCAAACACAGTTTAATCCAGCTTCCATGGAGGAGATCATCACATCTGAGGTGACATAATCCCGACATAATCCAGGCTGTAATCCAAAAATCATCTCCAACAGCAACCTTTATTTCACCCCCAAAAACCAACGAGGAAAAAAAAACGACTTTATGCACACCAGACGGATGCTGCTGAAATTCACA
>NW_024656496.1:0-222 GCF_008729295.1 Plectropomus leopardus
ACGGAGGTGTGAGGTGGATAATTGATCAGCCGATCGTGTCAGACCTGGTCACATCAGATTGATGGATGAGAGGAGCAGGTGCTAAACAGACTGTGCATGAAAACTTTTAGACCCAGTGTTAACAAATTTCATTTTCACTGTGCCTGGCAATCTTCTGCTCCACCTGTACCCAGAGTACACTCTGTGCTTTGAGAGTGTGGTGCAACAAATAACCAAACATAT
>NW_024656497.1:0-668 GCF_008729295.1 Plectropomus leopardus
AAGCAGGTTTTAAAGGGCATTTGTTTTTTGTTTTTTTGCCTTTCTTTCTTGCTTGCTTGCTTTCTTTCTGTGCTTGCACATTTTCAAGCAATTTTCCTGCACTTTTTATACAGCCTTAGGTTAGTTTGGCATTAAGGTGTTTTGATTATAATATGTCAACCAACTCTTGTATTACACATGGAAAATACAGTAAGAATGTGTAAAATAGACGGTAATTTAAATGCATTGTATATGTCTTGACTTAGTTTTGCATTGTGTATCATTTACTTTAATTGCTTAATCGGTTACTCAGTCGTTACAAATTGTCTGTTTTTATAGTTGACACAGGTTCCCAGGCAAAAGGCACCAAACACAACATTTGTTGCATAAACTTAAAGCATTAAAGGGGTGTTGTGTTGAAGACTGTTTCTCAGTTGATATGTCTGTCCCCATCCACACCGACCCAAACCCTTTATCTTTTTTTATGGTTTGATACCTATAGCATTTATCACTTTATGGTTTTATTATTAACCTAAGTGTGTTTTAGTGTGTTTTAATTACTTTAGCACTTATTTTTTTATTTGAAACACTTACATTGTTCAATTTGAATTACTTGTATATTTTGTTCATATCTTTTAAGTATCTTTTCTCTCTCTATATATATTTTTTTTGCAGAATCAGAATCAGAA
>NW_024656498.1:0-1541 GCF_008729295.1 Plectropomus leopardus
ATTCACACACATACACACACACACACACACATCCCCCCCCACCACACACACACACACACACACACACACCCTTTTTTCCCTAGACATTCATTATTCCCTGTCTTTTAAAAAAATCTAAATCTACTAATTTTGCTGCAGTTTGTGGAACATTTCTCACCAAGTTGTTTGGTGCCTTTTTCCCATGCTTTTGAAAGAAATTGCACCAATTTGCTCATGGTCAAAGGATTAAATTCTTGTAAAAGACATCTGAAAGTAGTTCAAAAAGTGATGTTGCACCAGGTTTCAAAGGGTTAAAGCTGTAAATTAAGTTATTGTGCTGGGACTGCTCCAAATGAAAAGTGTCCTGATATAACTTTTATCATTTGGCATTGTATTTAGAAAAATTAACTTCAGTGTATCTCTTATTGGCTACCATTAATTACATAAAATGTATACAAAAACAAACAAACATAAATACATCAAGCACATCTCGAATGTTTTTCCCCACATAGAGCCTGACCTGAAATAAAGGCAGGCCGTTTCTTTTCAGTCCAAAAACATGCAGCTCAGGTTAATTGATGACTCTAAATTGCCCTTAGGTGTGACTGTGAGTGTGTATGGTTGTTCGTCTATATGTGTCAGCCCTGCGATAGTCTGGCGAACTGTCCAGGGTGTACCCCGCCTTCCGCCCGATGACAGCTGGGATTGGCTCCAGCCCCCCCACGACCCTCACGAGGACAAGCGGTTACAGAAAATGACTGACTGACTGACTGACTGACTATACTTACTAGACATTTTTGACTATAATGCTACATTCATATGGCATATTATACTGCCATTTTTATTACATACTGTTCTATGATTTTTTAATGACTGACTATACAGTGACTTTTTTCACATAGTGTACTATAACTTTCCATGTCTTTTTTCGTGACATATAACACTGACTTTTTAATGATAAACTATACTATGACTTTTATGCCATTTCTTCTAACATACCATAAAATGTTTTTTTACATCATAATTTAGTATGATAATAATATTGTATGATTTTTCAAGTTTTTATGATGTTCTATACAAGACTTTTTTAGTTTTTTTGACACACTATACAATGTTTTTTTTGACGTGCTAAACTATAACATTTTTTCATTTTTTTTTCAAAATACTATACTGTGACAATTTTTCAACATATGTTAGTCTGACATTGTTTTCATCATGTTCTTCTATGACGTTTTTTTCAGTTTTTTAACATACTTTTCTATGACATTTGTTTCAAAGTCTTTACTGCCATTTTTTTTCATCATGCTTACAATGACAATTTTTAAAGGTTTTATGACATACTTTTCTGCGACTTGTGTTCATCATACTATTATATTCTATTTTGTTGACATGGCATACAATGACTTTTTGTTTCAACACTAATCTATGACATTTTTTGGACATGCGATACAATGACATTTATTCATTTTTGTTGACATTCTATGACCTTTTTTGACATGCTATACAATGACAATTTTTCAGGTTTTTTTTTTTTTTCAAATTACTGTGACATAGTTTCAATG
>NW_024656499.1:0-503 GCF_008729295.1 Plectropomus leopardus
ACATGTGATTAATTAGTGGTAAAGGTGCTATAAACAGCCGCAGCAGCGCGTGATGACAGCGGATCTGTTGGAAAACATCGGTCTAATGAGAGCTGGAGCGAACAACAGGCAAACTCACGTTTAACCCTCTAAAATCTCAGCAAATTGGTCTGATTTTTTTTTAAAAAAAGGCAATGACCAACTTTGCAAGAAGTGTCCCATCGATTTTGAGAAATTAGCAAAAAAGGACAAATAAATGACCTGAATATTTGTTATTACAAAAGAGGAAGGATTATCAGAAAATTAAATAAAAAATAAAAATAAAAAAGGGGGCACCCCGTAGCTCAGTTGGTAAAGCGGACGCCCCACGTACAGAGGCGATGTCTTCGCCGCAGGTTTGAGTTCAGCCTTGGCCCTTTGCTGCGTGTCATCCTCTCTCTCTTCCACCTTTAACGCTTAAAGTGTCCATTCAAATAAAGGCAAAAAAACAAAAAATAATTAAAAAAAAATAAAATAAAATAAAA
>NW_024656500.1:0-222 GCF_008729295.1 Plectropomus leopardus
CTTTTTTAGTCAACGCACTTGTTAAACCATTTTTCACACACACACACACACACACACACCCTGCCTCACGCTAACAACTTCACTTTATAAGATCAGATTACTTTCATACAGCTTTTATGAGATTATATCTTAACTCCAGCAGCTAACCATTTAACTGCATTGAAATAAGTTCAAAATGTTAAGAAAAGCAAATTACAAGACTTAAAAGATTTGATAAGTACA
>NW_024656501.1:0-454 GCF_008729295.1 Plectropomus leopardus
ATAATCACAATAGTTACATTTTTTTCATTTTTAACAGGGTAGCTAGTAATCTGTAACCCATAACATGTTGAAAGTAGCCTTTTTTAACACTGTGTACAATATAATTTAAATATAAACAGTACATTTTCACAGTTAAGGTTACTTGCTGCTTGGTAGCAGGGTCGCTCTTTTTCTGAGAAAGAGGATGGTCTCGTCTTTTTGACTTGCTCAAAAATGAAGTGGGTGTCCATTTTGTTGAGTTTTAAATAAGATGAAAACAGTAAACAGATTTGTAGAACGAGTGAACAAATATATTTCTCTCAGAGGGTCTGGATAACCGTGTGTTACCAAATGAGGGAGAATCTTCAGATGCACCTGTATTTACAGCCTCTAAGGAATTTAGAATTAAGAATGTAGAGTTATGAGTGTGATGCAGTCATGATGTCATCTCGAAGTTTTTCACAGAATCCAATAC
>NW_024656502.1:0-265 GCF_008729295.1 Plectropomus leopardus
TTGATATTAAAATGTCTTTAATTGATCTTTCAAAATTCTTTATGCTATGACATAGAAAGTAGGATGTTGTGAATAGTTTGTTTCTGGTGTTGCTTTTTAAAATCTTAAAATTATTTGTAACATCATTTTTATATAATTTAATGATTTAAATTTTAAATTTCATTTCATGTGGCAATAAAACATTCTTAAATCTAACTTGCCTCGGGCTGTAGGAACCTTCGCTCATGCAGCATGCCCCAAAATATCATCACAATAACAATATCTA
>NW_024656503.1:0-263 GCF_008729295.1 Plectropomus leopardus
ACACTACATCAGTTAGTGAGTGTACGAAAATTAATCACCTGGTGTTGTTGTTTCCAAACAAAAAAAAAAAATGTTTGGCAAAGAAAGTAAAAGTTTATGTCAAAGCACATAATAAACCCTTCAAAATCTGAGCAAATTGGTTTGATTTATTTAAAGCACATGGGAAGTCAATTAGCAATGAAAGAAGAAATGACCCAAAAATTAGAAAGTGATTAGATCAACACCAGGTGATTAATTTTCGTACACTCACTAACTGATGTAGT
>NW_024656504.1:0-452 GCF_008729295.1 Plectropomus leopardus
CACAGAAATGCATGCGCTGGCATGCAGCCACGGTGACATCAGCGTGACGCGGCGTGCTCACCTGCTCCGTTCTTCTCCACCTTGCCGGGCGTGTTCGGTCGTTTCTGGTGGCGTTTCGGTTTCTTGGCCGTCGGACTCGAGTTAGAGTCCATCACCCGCTTCTGACCTGAGGGGTCAAAGGTCACACAGGTCACTCTCTACAAGAACTGACCAATCAGGCGGAGGCATCCCACAGACTCCGCCCACTGACTCATGTAAGCCTCACAGCTTATGTTTCAGTCACACAACATTTCCAGGACCTTTCCAGGACCTTTCCAGGACTGTGACTCAGGTGTCAAAGACCTCGATGTTCTCTCAAACTGTAAACGTTTTTTTTACATAAAAGACAGAAGACTTCCAGCAGGACCGGCGTTGAGCCCTGGGTGTCTCCTGTGTCTCACCTCTGTCCTTGG
>NW_024656505.1:0-265 GCF_008729295.1 Plectropomus leopardus
TAAAACAGTAAAACAGGCAAAAATTGCAATCTGGTTAAATTAAAAAGAAAAACAAAAACTGGGGAAAATAGGGTCCAGGCTGAAAAATGCCAAAGTTAAGTACAAATATGACTTACTTGTACTTTTGTAGTCTTTTATTTTCATTCCTTCAGCTTTCTAGTTTCACTCAACATTTATCTCACAGTTTTACTCCCGTTTAAATAAAGATCTTTACTCTGAAACACATGAAGGTGGAGCTGAAATGATTAATCACGTTATTGTTCTC
>NW_024656506.1:0-750 GCF_008729295.1 Plectropomus leopardus
GATCTCTGAGGAGAACGCGGCTCTCGTCTCGTTACTTTACAACATCCTGTTTCAAACAACCGTCTGTTCGGGGCTGATTTTATACTCCACGCGCTGAGCTGGAGGTCGAGATATTCAACGTCGTATTTTTTACTTTTACTTACTGTCAAAAGTAATTGTTGTTTTTTCTTTATTTTTCTATCATTCTGATTTGATTGATTTACTCCTTTTTCTATCTGCAAGTTTCTGTAAGAGAGAATTTCCTGCTGAGGGGTCTATAAAGTCTGAACCGAACTGAACCGAACTGAACTGAACTGAACTGATCTTATTTTGAGAGCAGGGCTTTTTCAATGAAGCTCAGATTTCTTGGCGGCGTTGAGGGAAAACGCCTCTGAGGCGGCGTCGAAGATAATGAAAGATGTCGAGACACACGAGGAAAAAATCTGTTGTTGTAACAATAAACTGAACTAAATATTTTTATTTAGTGAAAACACTTCTGATGAATAATGGAGATAAATGTGACACAACCAGTCAGATGATTTGATTTGTCAGATTTAAAAACAGTGAATATTTTTATTAACTCACTCTTTTTTCCCATTTTTCAGCAGCTGTTTGGCCAGCAGGCGCTCCTTCTCCAGCTGCAGGCTGATCCTCTTCTGATACTGTCGCAGTTTATCTCTCTGCTGCTTCAGTTGCTGCAGCGACAGCAGAGACACGGTGAGTTTGTGCAGGGAGGATTTTTTTTAAAAAAGGGAAAATGTCAACAACAAC
>NW_024656507.1:0-213 GCF_008729295.1 Plectropomus leopardus
TGTTTACCAATTTCTTGTTGTTTGTTAAATTATTATTCCTTAACTTTAAAAACAAATAGGGCTCTTTTTTGCAATTTCGTCAAGTATTTTCCCTGGAAGTTTTTGCTAATGAGCCTCTGAGACGTTTATTCTGTTGACAGAGATGCATCGAGGCATTGTTGTTCTCTTGAAAAATAAACTGAAACTAGAAGAATATCTGCAGATGTTTGACTT
>NW_024656508.1:0-282 GCF_008729295.1 Plectropomus leopardus
GTCATTTTCTTGTAACTTTCTACTAGATTTTTGCAGATGTTTGGGCCTTTTATTTTAAAGTTGTTCTTTGCTTTCTTCTCATGTTTTTGAGAGAAATAAAGCCGATTTACTCTGATTTTAAAGGACTAACATCATAATTCAGGAAAGAAGCAGACACATTTGGTCAGATTCTGGTGTCCACCTTCAACTTTCTTATCGTTCGGTCTTTTTTGCACCACAGAAGAGGAAGATGTGGGTGAAGAATCCGTGTTTTCACAGATGTGAGTGTAAACTGTGACTGGT
>NW_024656509.1:0-1359 GCF_008729295.1 Plectropomus leopardus
TCCCAGGGGGCACTTTAGCACGCGTTTTTCAACAATTGGGCCACGAGGGGGGGCGGTCGCCCCCTCCCGTGCACACCACTGGTGGGAACCATATAAAACCGCCCTGCCGCAAAGGTTTCCATGACTACCCATTTAAAATAAAAACATTTTAGGTTTTATTCAAGGACTTATCCTTAATCACCCCCCTTTAAAGTTACAAAGAATACGTCAGATGTTGAAATCAAGCGCTCCTCAGCTACAACAGACACAAGAAACTTTTTATTCCCCTGATTTTCTGACCAACTGGGAGTGCAGACTGTTGTGTTGCAGTTTTGTTTATTCCACTGCATATTCTATTTGTTTGTTTATTTGTTGATTACTATTTGAAATGTGTACAGGAGGGATGGAGGGGTGGGAAGGGTTGGTTAAAGGGATATTCCGTGTGGATAGAAACAAACATTGAGCGTTTTTTCTTGTCTTATTTATTCATTTTTTTCTCCTGATGATCTCTCAGTCTGTTACTGTTCTCTGGGTTTGAGCTGACTGCAAATATTCACTATTATAATAACTACTGTCTTGTGATGTTTTACACTCACACACACACACAAAAAAACACAAACCATTTGCATTTTCCAAAGTTTCTTGATCTTATTAGTTTTTGTTTGTTTTTGTAGATCATCCTGCTGAAAACCGCAATCAAGTAATTTAAAAAGAAAAAAAAAAGTGCTGTCTGTGTTTCAGCTCTGCAATTCAAACTGATAAGCATTATTTGTAGGATATTACAAATTCAAAAAAATGATCAACTACAGCTAAACAGTACACTAAAATATGTTTCTGAAAACATTTAAGGTGAAAAATAGGCAGTAACAGAATCTTGATTCATATTTGATTTGTTCTGGTTAGTTCGGGGGTTCATATACATTTTTACCAATAAATTTCCAGAACTTGTCCATGAGTTTAAGGCAAAATCTTAAGCCCATACACTCTCTGAAACAACCACAAACACTCCTTATTGGCTCTTTTTCTTTAACTCGCTTTATAGTATATACTTTCATTTCATTTTTTCAATTAATTCAGGAGAGGATTAAAACTGAATATGTAAATATAACTTAGGAACTGTTTATTATTATTGAGAGGGGAGGAAGGAGGCATGTCAAATCTTGTTTGAAGAACTGGGGGGGACTAATGATTTCTGTTTTGGCTTAGGAGAGGGGCATATAGCTTTGAATGGCTGTATGTTTTAAATTTATTTTACATTTTCTTGTCTATTTAAAAAAAAAAATTATTGATTTATTTATTTTTCTAGTTATTTTTTTGTAATATTTAAGGGAAACATTTTGGAAATTTTATTTTTGTATTGTAGCAGTTCAAATATAGGAT
>NW_024656510.1:0-450 GCF_008729295.1 Plectropomus leopardus
ACTAGAGGAAAGTATGAAAAGTAAAGGGCATAAATCAGTTAAGTCTACCGTCACTGGATATGCATAAAGATAAATGTGCACAGCTTGATAGGCTGGTTACACCAGCATGTCTGGCTGGTGGCCCACCAACTTCAACCACCAAAGACCAGCAAGACCTAGGTCAAACCATCTAAGACCATTTTCGACAATCTTTGACCAACTAGACCAGCTGCCAGCATTAGCTGTTTTTCAGGTTGTTTTTTTCAGCAGCGTAATCAGTTTATAGTTGACTCCAAGTGGACATTTGTGTTAAATTTGAAAGAAGAAGAAGAAGAAGAAGGAGATAGATCCATACGGATGGGAAGCCCAAAAAAAATGTCTCTGGCCACAGCTATCACTGGCGCAGAGGCATAATGACATGTTTTCACATGCAGAAATACAAAATTACATAAGGACATAATAATAATAATA
>NW_024656511.1:0-450 GCF_008729295.1 Plectropomus leopardus
CTGAAAGTTGCACCTATTTATGAAAGTACGTGTGTTTGAGTGTGTGGATGTTACTTACTGCAGCCAGGCTTGTAGTTGAAGCCAGGGGGCATGAGGAAGCCTTGCTGGGCTGCAGCCGCCGCCAGAGTCCTCTGGTCTGGAGGAAAGACGGGAATCATGAGCGGAGGGAGTTGGCCCTGGACCTGCTGAGGAAGGAGGGAGAAGAAGGGGGGAGAAAAGGGGACGTAGAGGAAGAAGGGAAGAAGGAGGGAGGAAAAGAGAGAAAAAAACATGAGCACCTTTGGCATCTTTTTCTGTGACCACCCGTACACATGCACAATATTCACAATAATGCTAAAAATAGAGCGGTGTCAGTGTAACCAATCCCAAAGCAGCCTTAAGAACCACTTTCAAGACAGTTACATCTGAATTACATCATTATAATTTCTAAGAATCATATATATATGTTAC
>NW_024656512.1:0-368 GCF_008729295.1 Plectropomus leopardus
CCAAAAAAAAAAAAAAAAAAAAAAAAAAACATGTCCTGCAGGACGCCTGTATTTTGTTGCTTTTGTACATCAAAAAATAGACAAGACAAAAGGATGGAGCCAAAAGGACTGAGCGAGAGAGGGAGAGATAAAGAGAGAGAGATTGAGAGTGTAAACAGGAAGGGTGTATTTGGACTGTTTTTTCTATTAAGAGAGAGATGTTGTTGTAGGGGCGAGCTCCTCTTTTGGGAAACAATCCCACTCCTTGTGTGGGAAAATGGTCAGACTCTACCTTGCTCAGTGAAAACATTTAAAACATCACACATAGAAAGTACTTTTACACTGAAAGTTGCACCTATTTATGAAAGTACGTGTGTTTGAGTGTGTGG
>NW_024656513.1:0-304 GCF_008729295.1 Plectropomus leopardus
GGGTGAGTGTGGAAGGAAATGATTAGTGGTGGGAGATAAAGAGCAATATGGCTGACCACAGCACCCAGTCCATCAGCTGTTCTCTGTGCTATCTATAACAAAAAATATATTCCATTATATCTATTAAAAAATAAATATTCATTCCATTATATCTTTTTAAAAAATTAAAAAATTAAAACAAAAAACATGTTCCATTATAGCTATAAAACAACAAAAATAAAAAATATCTCTACATCTATGAAAAAAATCAAAATCAAAATAAGTTATATAATACCTTTAAAAAAACCCTTAATACTAATACTAA
>NW_024656514.1:0-881 GCF_008729295.1 Plectropomus leopardus
ATTTACAGAAATATTTATCCCTTTAATCTTAGGCTCTTCGCTCTTAGTGAACACGTCTTTTCTCTTCCCGTCTTTCCGCAGGGCTCGATGACAGACTACCTGAAGGCCAACGTGGTGTCGTGGAACGAGCTCTGCCACATCAGTCAGACGGCAGCCCGCGGCCTGGCCTACCTCCATGAAGACATCCCGGGACACAAGGACGGACACAAGCCGTCCATCGCTCACAGGTGCGCCGTTCGAATATCTACAGCTTGGGATCATTCGCTAAGTTTGACACTCAGAGATCTGAAGGTGTTTTCCTTGTTGGTTTTTGTCTCTCAGGGACATTAAGAGTAAGAATGTGCTGTTGAAGAGTAACCTGACAGCCTGCATAGCGGACTTTGGTCTTGCCCTGAAGTTTGAAGCAGGGAAATCTGCAGGAGACACACATGGACAGGTAAAGTACACGGATATATGAAATAAAATACCTGAAATATTTATAGTTTTAATCCTCTGCTATCACTTTGATTTACTACTACATGAGGCCATCAAGGACAAAAATGTCAACTTCCGAAATAATTCATAAAAATACTATATCTGAATATTTTTTGCCCACTTTTTGGGTTCTTTTATTTAATTAGTATTCATAAACAGAACTACCAAATATTTAAACATTTTTGAGATTTTAACCCTTTAAAAGTCAGTTTGATTACGTGATGTCACTGGTGTTTTTTATTTTTATTTTTATTCGATATAAAGAATTTTTTTTTTTTTTCCTTAAATAAAATAAAACAATAAATACATTTGTACACAATGTATTATAGACCCATTATACAAATACAAACTGGAACTCCAAAATTTATTGAGATTAAAACCTTCTTACAAAAACTAAATTCATATAA
>NW_024656515.1:0-592 GCF_008729295.1 Plectropomus leopardus
AAAACTCATTTAAGAAATTAAAAAAAAAAACATAAAATGATTTGGCACAAACTACTCTCCTTTTATATTTTTTATATATTTTTTTAAAATATACTTGTACTCACCAATTTTAAATTGGCAAAAACTATTGATTTATTTATAACAAATATTATTATCCAACCTCTTTTTTTTTAAGTGTTGTATGTATGTGTCAATAAAGTTTTGAAAAAAAACACAGAGAACCTGCTGCTACCTTCACAAGCGCCTGCATGCTGACATGTAACAGCCTGTTACATACTCCTCCAGGTTTTTCTCTCTCTGCTCCCTCTTTGGCATCACCACCTCCTCTTCTTTTTCCCCACCTCCTCTTCATCATCTCTCATTTTCCCACCTAATCTCCATCTCCTCTGTGATTTCTCTTGTTTGTCCTTTTTCTCTCTGCTTCCTGCTCCTTTCAGCACCTCCTTTATGTATTTGCTTCCTCTCCCTAATCTCCCCCTTTTCTTCTCCTTCTCCAACACTTTTTCCGTCTTCATTCCACCTCCTATGTATCTGCCCTAATTCTCCTCCTCTCCCTCTTCCCCCTCTCTTCTCACTGTCTATGTTTTTTTTT
>NW_024656516.1:0-313 GCF_008729295.1 Plectropomus leopardus
CTCCTCTCCCTCTTCCCCCTCTCTTCTCACTGTCTATGTTTTTTTTTGTTTCTCCTTCCTCCTCCTCTCTTTTCTCCCCCTGCCTCCCTCCTTTCTCCCCACCCATGTCCTCTACTTTCCTCCCCTCCTTATAATATTTCTCCCCCTCCCTCCTCTGCTCCCCCTACTTTCTCTCTCCATCGATGAGTCCTCTACTCTCTTTCCTGCCTCCCTCCTCCTCCTCTTCCTCCTTCCTGTCTCCCTCTCCTCCCGTCTTCCTCTCATGTCGCTTTCGATCTCAACAGTGTGTGTGCGTACGTGCAAATTCCTCCCC
>NW_024656517.1:0-206 GCF_008729295.1 Plectropomus leopardus
TGTTACAGTAGTCTTCTGTGGACAACCTTCCACATTATGTGACAGAAAGGATCATTTATTTAGCTCTCA
This sequence comes from Plectropomus leopardus, assembly GCF_008729295.1. Taxonomy (NCBI): domain Eukaryota; kingdom Metazoa; phylum Chordata; class Actinopteri; order Perciformes; family Serranidae; genus Plectropomus; species Plectropomus leopardus. The sequence continues at coordinate 70 of NW_024656517.1, forward strand.
TATTTGTCGATTTGCAGTGTTTTGTTTACCATCATGTACTTTTCTTTGTTTTCTCCCCACAGCCCCTACATGTATGCAAGCTAGCTGAAATTATGTTTGAATACAATATGAATCTCATGTTTTTAAAAATGAAATTT
>NW_024656518.1:0-403 GCF_008729295.1 Plectropomus leopardus
AAAAAAAAAACATGCTAAATTCTAGGAAGTGTCCCCAAACCCTAAAAATGTCCTAAAATCTTAGAAATGTCCAAAAATCAGAAGAATGACTGAAATATCCTAAATTGTCCTAAAATCAGAGAAATGTACCAAAATCCCAGAAACACGCTAAATTCCTAGAAATGTCCTAAATTTTAAGAAATGTGTTGAAATCCTCAAAACCTCCGCCCCAAAATCCTAAAACCTATAAATGTCCCAAAACCCAAGAAACGCCCCAAAATCCTGAAACGTGTTGGGCTGCTGCGATTGGCCTCCTGTTATGAGATCTGCTGTATGAGATCTGTAGGTTGTTTTTGATTGTGTGGTTTTGAGTTTTCTTTTCTTTTCTTTGTTTTTCTGTTTTTTATTAGCTATTAATTCATTC
>NW_024656519.1:0-448 GCF_008729295.1 Plectropomus leopardus
CTGTCCCAGGTTTCTAAGGGTTAAAAATATGTAACTCATCACTCTCGGTCTGTTTACATTTTTTTCTCTTGCTCTCAGGGTCCAGAGCACTCGTCTGCCCGCCCTGAAAGGTTTCTACAGATGTGCAACGATGACCCCGATGTTTTCCCTGTGAGTTTGTTTTTGCTGTTTGTTCACGAAGAGCCGCCTCACTCCGAAATCTCTCCGTTTTGCTGACGTGTAGCTCCCGTTTGTGCACGTGTGTGTATTTCAGGCTTGTGTGTTAATGACAACATAACATATAATAATAAACATTTCTAAGCAGACTAAAATTTTACAGGCTAAGTTAAATGCATATTGGTAAATCATAATTTGAAATAAAATATTTTAAAACATATATTTATTCTGTCTAATAAAGTATTTATTAGGTGATTTTTGATTAGTTGTTTTAAAAATACATATATGTATA
>NW_024656520.1:0-2503 GCF_008729295.1 Plectropomus leopardus
GCTATTTACGACATCTATTGCTCGTCTGTCCGTCCTGGAAGAGGGATCCCTCACTATCCTCTACCGCTCTTCCTGAGGTTTCTTCCTCTTTTTTTTCCCCGTTACAGGGGTTCTTTTTGGGGAGTTTCTCCTCGGGTGATGTGAGGGTCTGAGGGCAGAGGGATGTCGTACACTGTAAAGCCCTCTGAGGCAAACCATGTTTTGTGATAATGGGCTCTATAAATAAAACTGACTTGAAACTGACTTGACTTGACTTGTTTTTCTCTTCTGAAAAAAAAAGAACTAATTTTCAGGTAATTTTGTAATTGTGCAACTAATTTCTTGCCAATTTTTGGGTTAAAACATTACGACAACATGTGAAACTGAAAGTTTTCTTTTGAAATAAAAGTTTGGCTCCCTCTAAGGTTTAAAAACTAAAGCTGACTTTGCAGAAGCGTTTGTTTTATGGGTGACGTGCAAATTCAGCTGTACTGAAAAACGTACAAAGTTTAAATTCTGCAGAAAAGGTGTCATTACAGAAAGTCAGAAATAAAGAAACCTGCTGCAGAGAACAACTGCTCATCCAGATAATTACCACGCCTTTACATTTAAATAAATTTAAATTCTCACAGTACAATAAGCAGGTCTCATACACATTTTTAACGATACGATGCTCATTGGTTCTTTTTATTAAAACCATTTATTAAAAAATAATAATGAATCCAAAACAGAGTTAGCACTGAATCTTTAAATATAACTTAGGCACTGTTTGTTATTCATGAGAGGAGCAGAGGTGGTGCAAAAAGGGAGAGGCGTGTCAAATAATATTTTAAGCACTGAGGAGGGATTTATGTTTTATTTTGGCTTAAGGAGGCGAATATATCATAAAAAGTCTGTTTTTTGTGTTTATTTTACTGCCTTTTTTAATCATTAAACACACAGGTTTGTTTAGAAGGCATGGTTTCTTAAAAAAAAGGTTTGGCCATGTTTTCCGTCAAAACATGAAGAACAGATTTTTCTGTCTTTTAAAATTTTTTTGCCATTTTCTTTTTGGGGGGGGTGGTTCTTTAAAAAGTGGTGATTTATTTTCTCTCTATTTTTTTAACAATATAAAAGATTTTTCTCCCTTTAAAAGACTTGGCGACTTATTTCTTCTATAAATTTTTGGGGCATTTAAAAAAAAATTGAACCCTGAAATGTGAAACTTTGAGCTCCATTTAAAAACAACAAAAGCAAATTCAACAGTTGGACATTCAGTGCAATGTGTTGCCTAGCAACTCGCGACTGGATTTGGGATTTGAGCGCCTCCCCTACCTGTTTCCGGGGTGGGGGCCCATCTGGCTGTGTGGCGTGGAGGCTGGCGTCGGGGGCTTCAGGTCCCCGGGGGCCTCGGTCAGGGAGCTGCTGCTGGACTGAGGGGTGTTGGGGCCCTGCAGGGAGCCCGAGTTGGCTGCAAAGATACAGAACAGACAGAGAACCTGCTGAGAACAGGTATTCAGACCGGCCCTAAAAACAGAACCCAGACCGCTTGTTTTAGTGTCTGAGGGGACACGAGTGTCCTTTAGGACTTTTGGGGTCCACTCTTTGGGGACCAAAAGCTTCCTGCAGACCAGCAGAGATCAAAATTACAAAAAGCAGGAAGCAGTAAACAGAGGAAACATGCAGAGCTGAGAGCACAGGATGTGAAGTTTTAAAAAGACCTTTACATCTAAACAAAGTTTGTTCTTACCTCGCATTCATTTGAACTTTTAAGCTTGTAGCTTAAATTACTCGTTTCACACAAAAATTGAACGTGATTTAAATTCCATTAAAGCCAGTCAGAGGCTGCAGAAATGAGTCAGTGCTTGTTGGTATGTAGCAGAGACTGCTGCCTGCTGTCAGACTCTCTGCATCTGAATTAACTCAAGCTATGAGCTATGACAGCATTACAACCAAAACTGATTTCTGCACCATTAAAACTTCGAATGTTTGCTCGACTTGCACTGGGTCCACTTCAATACTTGTTTTTAACACACGTGGGGACCACATGAATACACACAAACACACTTTAGTACACTTCTATTAATACCAGTGGGTACCATATTATTCCTTGTTTTTAGTACTTGTAGGGACCACCTTCACACACGTCCTGATCAGAGATCAGAGGACTGTTCGTCCCTTGTTTTGGTGAGGGTGGACGTGAGACAGGGGAGTCCTGACCTGGGGACGGAGGCTGGATCTTGGCCTGGAGGGACAGAAGTTTCTTAGCGTCTCCGGCGGGCCCCGGGCCCTCAGGTGGAGGCTCCTCCCCTCGCTCCACCTTACACTCGTAGGCGAACAGGTACTGGATGTACTGCTTCTTCAGAGAGCTCGCCGAGCTGCTCGACGTCCCCACGCTCAGCAGGGACGACAACTCCCTCCACTTCTTATTCTTATTCACCTGAGGAGGAGCACAGAGGAGCAGAGAGGAGGAGCAGAGAGGACAGGGAGAGGAGAGAGAGAGGAGGAACAGAGAGGAGGAGCAGAGAGGAGAGAGAGAGGAGGA
>NW_024656521.1:0-447 GCF_008729295.1 Plectropomus leopardus
ATCATTAGGATTTTTTTCTTTTTTAATCATTTCAAAAGCATATTTATGAATTTATTCAATATCGACTGAAATGACATTCTGTACATTTTAAGCGAAAATTGAAAGCGTTTTCCTCACCTGTCACTGAAAACAGTGTACACTGCAGTATTTCTTTATATCCTCTAAAAAGTGTTTTAAATTATATGAGTGTGTATTTAAAAAGTGTTTTTATTGAAGTAGTTTTCATATATTTAGAAGTGTTTGTGTCCCGTCACAATAAAAGCCCCCCTTTTTAAAAACCGGACCAAACAAATGATTTAGTTAAAAAAAGGCGTTTATTGATGATTTAGTGAAACAATCACGTTTTCTAACAGCTTCACATGACGTGAACATGTAAACACACACACACGTCCTCTTTCAGTCGTCCTCCTCGTCCTCGTCCTCTATCACCGTCTCTGTCCTCCTCCT
>NW_024656522.1:0-235 GCF_008729295.1 Plectropomus leopardus
CAACTGAAACAAATCTGATTTTATATCATTTCAGTAGCTGATCTTTACGTGATGGAAAGAAACAAACAAGTTGTGGACCTTTGCACCTTTTTTTCATAAATTTTGTCTTGTCTTTATTATATTTCTCCGTTTTATTTTTGTATTGGTTCTATATTTTTATTTAATGACTTATTCTATTTATATTTTTTTTTTTTTTTTTTTTTTTAAAGTTTTTTTTTGGAAATGTTGGCATACG
>NW_024656523.1:0-340 GCF_008729295.1 Plectropomus leopardus
GATAATAATTAATTGATTGGTCATAAAGAGTTTACTCACACATCAGAAATTCAGTTGATTGATCGGCAGACTGCACGTGATCTGTTGCTGAGAGCTTTGATTGAGGAAAAATAGTGTTTGTTTGAAATAAGCAGCGTTTTTATGTTTTTGTTTTTTCCAATAACGAATCATTTAATCAAAACTACATACAAATTTAAAAAACAGTAACAATGTGAGTAAAGTGAAACTAAACTTTCTCCTCAGAGGCGACTGACATGGAGGAAGAGGAGGCCTCTGCTGCTCCGCTGTTTGCGGCGGAGACGAAGGAGGTCGAGAAAGAGGAGTCTGTGCAGGAGACGAT
>NW_024656524.1:0-447 GCF_008729295.1 Plectropomus leopardus
TAAATATACAATATTTATTGCATTTTTCAAATAAACTCGTTTCTTATTCGTCATCTTGTCGTCATCTTTCCCCCCTTAAAAATCAAAAAATAAAAAGCACTGGTACCGATGAGACAGATTTGTGTAAGGCAAAGACCAGCAGGGGGCGCTGCGTCACTGAGAGTCTGCAGACGACGTCATGTTAGTGTTTTAACCCTTTGAAACCGGGATCTACGTCAGTTTTCCTGTGCAGCATTCAGATGCCTTTAACAAGCATTTAAACTTTTAAACCTGAGAGAAGCGGTTTGATTTCTTTTGGAAACAAAAAAAATGCACATTTTAGTAAGAAATCATCCTAAAAAATAGCCAGAAATAAAAAAAAGTCCTGAAAATGAGCAAGAGAAAAATCTTAGAGAACTGTTTAAAAAAAAACCCACACAACCGAAAAATGATACTATAACTTAATAT
>NW_024656525.1:0-467 GCF_008729295.1 Plectropomus leopardus
ATGGTTACTAGGGATGCACAATATGGATTTTTTTCAACTGATACCAATTATTGCCTTCTCCCCAATAACCAATATGGTAACTGATAGTTGGACTTTTTTATATTTTAAAAGAAGTGTGTAGCCTGTACTTAATGCACACTCAGGGGAAGGCTAAGATGTAGTGAGAAAATATGAATAATTTAACATTCAATAGCCCTAACCTAACCAAATCTAACTGACATCACTATTATCAACACGGCAAAAACTAAGATTTTGTGCTGTAAAGAAGTTATATTATCTATGTCAACTGTTGAAAAAAAAACCCAAACAAAACAAAAACACCCTTTAGAGTGAAAAAAATGAAAGATAATAACCATCTTAAATTGTCAGAAAAGTATCTATTTGGTTTGCAACAGAAGTGGGAAACATCTGGCATTTCTGGCCTGTTTTCTTGGCAATTTTGTGTTTCTCACTCTGCATGTTAGATT
>NW_024656526.1:0-297 GCF_008729295.1 Plectropomus leopardus
TATATGTATCTGTTCACTCTAGCATTTAACCAGCTACTTGACTTTCCCTGATACAGAAAAAAGAAAAAAAAACTGAAAAATGAAACTGATTTGAATTTTTAGCACAATTTTGCTGTACATTATTCTTTACTTGTGCACTTCTGGTGGAATACTAAACTGCATTTCTGTGTCTCAGTACCTGCATTTCAGTGCAATTATGGTACAATTAAACCTAAACTCAATTCATCTTAATTTAAAGGTCACAACAAAAGAAAAAAAGCAGCTGTTTATTACACAGCTGTTATAGCTGAGAATGAG
>NW_024656527.1:0-220 GCF_008729295.1 Plectropomus leopardus
CACTATTAATAGTATTCTGTGACTGTGCATTTCCGTTACGGTAACACCGATGATTGAAGAGATATCGCACGTGAACAAATCATTTTAAGGAGTTAGAGAGAACATACAGTGGATGATTTCATGGTTTGTTTGAAGATGACTCCGCATGCTTACCAATTTTCAATCCCGGCTCGCTTGATCTTCTCAACAGGGAGGAAACTCCTATGAGGAGATGAAAAAA
>NW_024656528.1:0-445 GCF_008729295.1 Plectropomus leopardus
TGATTCCTCTTCTTCACTGTCTCTGTATGAAACAAATATGTACTCACATAAGAGAAGGTACGGCAGGAGCGGATGGTGTCATTGTAGCCCATCCAGCGCTGGTAGTCTGGGTAATCTCCTCTGGTCAGGACATACTGGTAACCAGTGTAGTTGGGCTTCTCGTACAGCACCCAGCAGCCGCTCTCCACCTTGATGGAGTTGCAGCGGCTGAAGTGGGGGTGCATGTCAGGGCAGTCGGTGTCGCACTCATAGGAGCGGCCCTGGAAGTTTCTGTCCTCATAAAATGTGATCTGAGAGCAGGAGAGAGAAGCAGAGGCTCAGTCTCAATAACAAACACTGATCAATCACTGATCAGTCACTGATCAATCACATTTATCCTTCTGATATTTACAGTATAAACCTCCCACAACTTGCTTTGGCAACGCTGTGCTCACTTACAGTTCTA
>NW_024656529.1:0-444 GCF_008729295.1 Plectropomus leopardus
ATACTACATCCAGAAAAAAACAACTATATGATATCCAGGAAAGACATTTTTTTGATGTCCAGAAAAGAAATCTATACTTCGTTCAGAAAACAGTTCTATACTACGTTAAGAAAAGACATCAATATGACATTCATAACAGACATCTAATGTCCAGAAAAGACATCTATATGATGTCCAGAAAAGTAATCTATACTACGTCCATAAAAAAATATCTATACGATGTCCAGGAAAGACATTTTTTTGACGTCCAGAAAAGAAATCTATACTTGGTCCAGAAAACACATCTATACTACATCCAGAAAAGATATCAATATGACATTCAGAGCAGACATCTAATGTCCAGAAAAGACACGTATATGACGTCCAGAAAAGATGTCTATACGATGTCCAGAAAACACATCTACACAATGTTACAAAAACAAATATACTACATCAAAAAAAAAA
>NW_024656530.1:0-339 GCF_008729295.1 Plectropomus leopardus
CATAAAGAAACATTTCATCCGTCAGTTTATTACAAATATTCGACATCTGGAGATTCGTAGTTTTCACGTCACAGGAAGGAAAAACTGTCATCTGCTGTCAGAGAAATGTAAAGCAGTAAACAGTACAATAACTACCTCTGAGATGGAGGTAAAAATGGAAATACTAAAGTGAATTACGTGCAGTACTGGAGTGTACTCTTTTACCGCCACAGCTGCTGGATCTGTGACACAGAAACTGACTGTGGCTTTTTACAGAAACCAGAAGCTGGATTTATGCATAAACAGACTAACAGAGGAGGTGCAGACCTCAAACCTGATTTCCTGTCAATCTCACGAAAC
>NW_024656531.1:0-2033 GCF_008729295.1 Plectropomus leopardus
AGAGGGATCCCTCATCATCCTCTGCTGCTCTTCCTGAGGTTTCTTCCTTTTTTTCCCGTTACAGGGGTTCTTTTTCGGGAGTTTCTCCTCTGGTGATGTGAGGGTCTGAGGGCAGAGGGAGGGTGTCTGCTGTAAAGCCCTCTGAGGCAAACCATGTTTGTGATAATGGGCTCTATAAATAAAACTGACTTGACTTAAACAGCTTGTGAGCGATGACTGAAAGCAGCACAGAAACGGGATTTTACAGGGTTAATTATTTAACTGATCGCTAAATTGAGCCTCCAGATTTTGGCTCAGTGAATGAATTTGCACCTTTATGCTTAGAAGACGTTCCTTAAAGGTTCCTGAAGGAAACAAGCCCTGCCATTTGTTTTGTAAATTTTAATCTTTCCCACAGAACATGACGGGGATTTTTCTCTACACACACAACTTGACTTTTTGCGTCCACCACGACTTGTCTGTTGGGTGTGAACGTGCAGAGACTCCGCCTCCTTTGGTTTTGTTTGGTGGTGCGTTTGATTGCTGTGGTTATTTAACCCTTTGAGGTTCTAGTTAGTTCTCTGATGTTCGTTGGTGGGCGGAGCTGCCGGGCTGCTGCATTCAGCCTTGCAGGAAGTCCTGTTCCCACATCACCAAACGAGTCCACTGAACTTCCTGAAGTCACAGCCAAACTTCAGAGCCACAGCGGCCATTTTCAACTGTCTGATGAGGAAACGGTCTGAAGATCAGAGTTTACTTTAAAAAACTACAGACACTAAAAACTACATGAAAGCAAAGGTTAACAGGATCAACCGGCTGCTGTCACTCAGCAGAAAGGAATTCAAACGTACCAAATCTATAAAAATATGCCTCTGGATTCTTCCAGACTTTTGAAAGAATAATTCTATAGTTATCAAATGTTTCTGACGTCAACAGATAAAGAAACGAGAGTTTCAGTCTGGTGAACACCAGGGCTTCATTCAGGGTCCTCTGTTTATTTACATAAATGTTTGTAAAATGACATCTTAGATTTCACTTTCTGACATCGCTTTCTGGCCCTGAGAATCCTGCTTACTGCAACCCAAGAATCTCTGAAAATCCTCCTCATTAGCCCTTAAATGACCTCTGAAAACAGTCATTCAAAACTGATTTAAGGGCGCTGTGACTTTTTCCAAAAGATTTCTTGTCGAACTTCAAGAAAGTTTCTGCTTCTAGTCGCTGTGATTTTGATGGAATATTTATTCTGTATTCAGCTGTTTAAGGGGTTAACAGGATTTGGAAAAAACTGCACTAATAGATCAGACTATGTTGTGTTTTGGTTCTGGGTTTTTTTTGCGATTTGCATTTTAACATGACAAAAACCCTTAATTATAGGATAATTTGCTCCATAGTATGGAAGCCCTCAGCGGCCAAACATTCATGCATTTTTTTCCCTCTGTCTGGGAAAAAACGAGCTCATTTTCTTAGATCTCAAGGTAACAAAGCCGTGTTTACCCGGGATAATGACATATTTCATTTGAGATCTCAAACTACAAAACAGGCTGGACGGGTCACGTGTGACGGAAATCTCAGGCCCATCACATTTCACTTCTTTCCTTCAGATCTCAAATTAATCGTGTGGTTATCTCGACAAAACACACCTTTAGATCCCATCTCGACAGAATTATCCCATTTTCTCGAGGAAATGGAAGAAAAAAAATCATGTAGAAATGTATGGCCGCTTAGGGCTTCCGTACCATATGATTGTTTAAGCTGATTTTTCAAATTTTTTGGGAGACAGATTTTATGTTCCTTTTTTTGAGAAGTTTTTGTTCCTTAGAAAGACATATACATATTACAGTTTTCCAACTTGCTCATATTTCCAGGTATTCCCTCCAAATCCGACAGAAACCCTGAAGATGCAGCATATCTGAAGATTTCACGTTTGATTTTGTAAACTTCAGAGATTTAACCCTGAAAAACCCTGACAACACATCGATCAATAAACCCTAATCAAATCAAACTATATGTGTCATGTGATCCTTTATTACTGTAATCATAATTATTATTATTAA
>NW_024656532.1:0-203 GCF_008729295.1 Plectropomus leopardus
AAAGTCAATTTTTGGCGATTTTTAAAGAAAAGATTTTGGCAGTTTTATTCGTAGCATTTTTTTAAGAAAACATTTAGGTTTTTTTCATTTTCTTGACATTTTTTTGGCTATTATTGGTAATTTTTTTTTTTTTTAGGAAAAAAGTTTTTGGAGAAAAAAGTTTAGCTTTTTTCTTTGAATTTTTTTGCGATTTTTTAAAGAAA
>NW_024656533.1:0-314 GCF_008729295.1 Plectropomus leopardus
GGTATGTAAAAAGTTATGAATGTAAAATATATATATATAATATGCTGAGTATATAAAGTGTGTAGTATATTTTACAGGATTTTTCCCCCACCTAGCAATTTTGATATATTTTGAGGATTCAGGACAAAAACCTAAAAATGTATAATTGCACTCTTCCTCTCCTATCACTATTGTAAAAATGCCTCAAACTGTCTTATCTTTATATGAGGAAGAGGGTCAGGTCATTTGCAATTTTAATAATCTATTTAATTTTTTTTTTTTTTTTTTAATCAATACAACATAATATTGCCACACAAAATAAAGCAAATCAATGA
>NW_024656534.1:0-615 GCF_008729295.1 Plectropomus leopardus
TCTGAGCAGTTTTGAGAAGTTGTGCACTAAAGTGTGTGTATTTGTGTCAACTTATTATTTGTAAAGTAATCTGCAAGAAGACATAGCAACATAATTTAAATTCAAAGTTCTGACGTGTTTTGGACTTAATTAGCTGCTTGTTGGACAAAAGAGCAGAGGGTAAACAGAGAAGGACAGTGTGCTGCAGCTAGCTAACATAACTTGTCCTTGTGGCTTCGTCTGGACTGTTTAACCCATTGTTGGATTGTTTTTGACCTGAAAAAAAGACGCATCCGCCAGATAGTGTTCTGAGCCACTCTGGATGCTCAGAGTTCCTCTGGCAACACTGGATACCTGCTGGACATCATGACTCCACCTGCATTCTGCTTTCTTGCTCCTAAACTGAGGTTGATGGATGAGTAATCGCCTTGGACCACACATCTCTCAAAAGGTACTGCCCAGACCTTAGTTTCTCGTGCTCATTTGGAGTGAAGAACCAGTGAGTTTTGATTTCAATGGACCTAAGTGAAACAGGCCTGCAAAGGGGTATTTTATTTTAGAATAATTTAATTTAATTTTAGTAAAGACTGTTTTTTTTTAAAGTTTGTGTTTGATTATAACTGAAACTGAAGGTAA
>NW_024656535.1:0-417 GCF_008729295.1 Plectropomus leopardus
GCTAACAACGCTAACAACATCCACAGTGTTGACTGGGCTAATGATGTCAACGTGAAGGAGAAACCAGAGGAGGGGCATTATGCTTCTGCAGCGAATTGCGGGCAGCAATACGATCAGAACGATAAGGCAATAAGAGGGCAAGTAGGGCACAAAGGGACAGACTCACATGCACTGATATGTAGGCACGGCTGCAAAACAAAGAACAGAGAAGCTCAGATTACAACACACTTTATTTTCTGCTCTGGAGCCCATTACTCCAATATATCTTTTCATAGCAAATAGTTTCTTGCTGCTATATGAAGCCTTTGAAACCTAGATTGACATCAGTTACTTGTGCTACGTGTGGACGGCTTTCACAAGTGTTTTGACTTTTGAAGTCTGAACAAATTAGTTTTATTGAATTTGAAAACATAGCCA
>NW_024656536.1:0-214 GCF_008729295.1 Plectropomus leopardus
TGTGACCTGTTTGTAAGGCCAACAGCTGTAATGCAAAGACAGAACTGAAAATACAGCTTAGGTTAAAAAGGCAGCATTTACATAAACAAATATTTCATTTTGTCGTTTTTCCAAAGAAAGACAATGAAATTGTTATGGTATATGGGCGAAATAGGGCTACCCTAAGTCATTCACTTATAATCATGATTTTGGCAAACAGGTTTCTATTTAATTT
>NW_024656537.1:0-877 GCF_008729295.1 Plectropomus leopardus
ATTAGATTAATTATAATTTTTAAGCACTTTTTCCAGGTTGTTTTTCCTTTTTTTCCCACAAATTTGACAAACTTTCCACTTTTTTATTCTCTGTTTTGTTTTTCACAGATTTCTTTTGTCTCTGTTTCGTCTCTGTGAACTTTCGGAAAATCATTGGTATTAACCCTTTGAATCCCGAAAACATGGCCCAAAAAAAGGCAAGAAAAAGTTCCAAGAAAACTACCTGAATAGAGCCACACACACAAAAAAAAAAACCTGAAAAATTACAAATAAAATGCTGAAAATGTATTTATATGCATACCTGTATGTGCAAAGTTATAGTAATTATATAATTTGAATATTTTTCATAGTTTTTTAATAATTTTCTAATATTTCTTGCCAGGTCCGTCATTGCCTTTTTTCCCATGTTTTTGAAAACAATGCCGTTATCTAGTTTTGCTAATGAGGAACAAACATGCTCACACTTCTCCAGATGTTTCCAGCTGGTCTGGTATCATAAACTGTGGCCACAAACTGCTGATTTGTCTCTCCTGTGACTCCTTCTCGTCTCTTGTCCGAAAGCTTTCTAAACTAGCAGCAGATGTGACGCATAAAATCACGTCACCGTCCATTTCTCTCCCTGATGCTTGACTGATGACAAACTGCAGCATTTGCACTTTAAATGTAATCACATTTTCTTGAAGGTATTTCTTATCAACTTAAATACTTCTTTAAAATCTTTGTAAGCAATCAATAAAAATAATCTCTTGCAACAGCAAACATTTTTGTCCATCTTTTATGACTATTATTATTTCTAAAGGTATTCTCCAATTTATGGACTTGCTTTTATGTGATGTAGTCTTTTTATTTTTTATGTAATTTAAAAAAATATATATAT
>NW_024656538.1:0-268 GCF_008729295.1 Plectropomus leopardus
CAGAATTGTTGTATATATACTAAGATCATGTGACTCTTAGATTGCACGCAGGTGGATTTGATTTTTTTTTTTAAATGTGTGAATTCTGAAGGTAATTGGTGGTACCAGAGCTTATTCAGAGGCTTCATAACGAAGGGTATGAATTTTTTTTAAATGTCACTTCACCAATTTTGACATTTGTGTACATCTATTACGGAAAATCCCCTCCAAAAAGAACTTTTTAAATTACAAGTTGTATTTCAACAAAACAGAAAAACATCAAGGAGGG
>NW_024656539.1:0-440 GCF_008729295.1 Plectropomus leopardus
AAATAAATAGATAAAATATTCTAGTCAGTAAAAAGCAACTAAAATAAAATAATATAATAAATACCAGTTAAGAGTAAAGAGAAGTTAAGTTAAACAGTAAAACAGAATAAAATGTATAAATAAATAGTTAAAGTTTAATTAAAAGCCAAATTTCTGTTGCATTAGCAGTTTTCCCATATTATATGAGCTAATGCATGAGCTTTAGGAATGGCACACTCTTAAATAACTTAAATGTTTGCTGGTTTTTGTATGTTTAAATAACTTAAATATTTGCTGGTTTCTGTACTTTTACTTCTCTGCTGTATTTGTAGTCGACGCGGTCCGCAGTCTGTCAGGGTGACGGTCACTCAGATAGCAGCTCATCACGTATCTACATGCAGCTCTGCAAGTTTGTTCTTATGCACCTGCATGCATCTGTCGCATACATCTAGGGGAGGGAA
>NW_024656540.1:0-246 GCF_008729295.1 Plectropomus leopardus
CATTAATAAATAAATAATATTAAACTTCAAATATGTAGCACTTTTTTTAACAAGGTTACAAAGTCCTTTCAGAAATAAAACAACAATAAAAATTTTTTTCGAAAATTTTGAGAATGAAGTCATAATATTTCGAGAATGAAGTTGTAATTTTCCGAGAAAAAAAGTCATAATTTTATGAGAAAAGAGTCATAATTTTCCCAGAATAAAGCCGTTATTTTATGAGAAAGATGCGTAATATTACATCTT
>NW_024656541.1:0-484 GCF_008729295.1 Plectropomus leopardus
TCTCTCTCTCCTCCTGCTCCTCTCTCTCTCTCCTCCTGCTCCTCTCTGTCTCTCCTCCCGCTCCTGCTCCTCTCCTCCTGTTGATCAGGTGTTAATTGATCAGTGATTGGTTGTGATCACTTTCTGTCAGATGTTTGTTTTCAGATCAAAGTCAGGAGTTTGACGTCGTGTCTCTGAGGGACTGTTGGTTATTTATCGGGGACGGGGTGCAGAGAGACGGAGTCCTGTGGAGGGACGGATGTTTAGATGATGTCTGAAAGAGACGGACGGACGACTTTACGTGCTGGATGTCTCAAACGCCTCCGGGCTTAAAAGGCAACAGTTCGGTCAAATCTATCGTCAAATTATGATTATTTTTTTCCTTTTTGGAGATTTTTCAATAAAACATTTTTAAGAGATTTCCTTAATTTAAAGACAAATTTTAAAGGAAACGTTTCAGAGATTTCCTTAATTTAAAGACAAATTTTAAAGGAAACGTTTCAGA
>NW_024656542.1:0-2968 GCF_008729295.1 Plectropomus leopardus
AAATTGTGTTATTAATTTAGTGATTCATTTTCAAACTACATTTAATGAATTATTTTTTTAATTTGAAATCCTGGATACCCTGTGATGATGTGCAAAGATTTATTTTATTTTATTTTATTTCACTCCTCTTCATCCTCCGCTCTGATCCTCTGCCTTTTACTGAAGCTAAGTTATTTCCTACATCTCCCAGAATGCCTTGATGTGAAGCAGGTGAGGTCCTTATGAAAGGAGGATGAAGCTTTCAGCACCAGTTTGATCTAGTCCGGGGCTTTTACTTTGAAGGGGATGATAATTGGTGCTAATCCAAAGAGGAACTTCCTCCACCTGCCTGGACGCTCAACATCAAACACTCACCAAGGAGTGTGTGTGTGTGTGTGTGTGTGTGTGTGTGTGTGTGTGTGTGTGTGTGTGTGAACCATTTATGGAAACATTAATGACGCCTCATGGGAACACTATGTGGCCAAAAGTATGTGGACATTTGAATACATCTAATCGTCATCTAAAGGCCTCCACTCTGCTGGTTTAACTCTTTCCAGCACCTTTTTCATTCTGCTGCGGAGATTCAGGCATCAGTGCGCTCCAACACTGCAGCCTCACTTCTGTCCTGAATTTTTTATTTCATTTCATTTTTATGTCTTAGAAACATTTTAAGGCTACAGTCATCTTTGTTGAACCCTATGACACGTAAGTATATGTGCTTTATTTCTGTCAAAAACATATGAAGAAGGCAATGAGCAGCAGAGGAATTTACCCAAAAATTAGCAAGAAATTACCTGAAAATTTGTTACAGAAAAAAAAGGAAAGAAAAAAGACCTGGGGAAAGTGCTTAAAAATACATTTTTTCTAACATAATTTCAAATATGTAATTATGATTATATAGTTTTTCCCTAGCTTTTTTATTTCTCCTTCCCCCTTTACATTTACCTTTTATTTTTTGTTTTTTTTCTCCTTCTAAATGTACTAATTTCTTTCAGTTTATGAAACAGCTCACTGACCTTTTCCAAACCGATTTGCTCATTTGGTTTAAAATGTCTGACAGCAGCACAAGAAAAGTGATGCTGCTCCAGGTTTTGAAGGGTTAAAGCATGCGCGCTTGGTGTCTTAACAGAACCATAAAATGTCGGTATGCACATTTCAATATAAATATAAAAAACGAATCAGATGATGTCAGTGAGCGTGCTCTTATTTTGTTGATAGAAACTGAAATTCAGGTGGCAACAAAAATGAAGTTGCTGCAACTTAGCAGATAAATGCAGATCCTCTGAGTCAGGAGCAGATTTGTGCAAAATTTGGATAAAACACAACTGCGAGATGACTGTGTTTCTACTTAGTGATGTTATGTGATAACATCCTGGTAACCATGGCGATGAATGTCAAACACATGAGCAGCTTTATTTCTATTGCAGCTGCTCAATAAAGTCGATCAAATATCACCGTCATTTCTTTGTCTGGTATCAGTGAAGAAGATCTCGGTCTCTTCTTCGTCCAAACACACCGAGTCACATTTTGTCATGTGACTTTGTTGTACTTTTTCTTCTTCTTTGGTGTCCATAAAGTGACATTACTGCCGTCACACACCATATGAGCTATAAAAGGGAAAAATGTGTTTCCATTGCACTTTTGCGAATTATGTCTTTTTCGAATCACCTGAATTTCACCTCGAGCCAGCGTTAAAACCTTTTTGCGATAAACGGGAGTTTTTTCTAAATCAACCTGTTTCTATTAGGCGTAATTTTATTCACTATTTCATTTTGCGCAGTTTGAGGGTTAATGGAAACGCGCCTGCTGCTCAGACCTCTCCACCACCTGGCGCTCCTCGCCTGCTCCTGCAGCGACGGCGCACGGTGGGATATGAAGTTTCTTACTTGTTGAAGAGGACACACCAGCCGCAGTGAGGGTCTCCTGAGCCCAGGCAGTCGGAGCAGCTGCCGTACTGCTCGCAGCTCTCCACGGGGAGTCTGGTCACCTGAAACACAGTTTATCATCACGTTGGTACAAATTCACACCCACATCAGGACGCTCAGACATGTCATACGAGTTCTGCTTCAGGAGCGTATGCTGAACTGTTTCATCTTTTTATCCAAAACTTTTAGATAGGCGCGCTCAGCTTTGTACCTTTTGATGTACTACAGCATTGATACTGAACTTACCGTCTGTTGGCCAAATCTGGCCCCCACAAGGATCTCCGGTAACTATTTTCTCATTCGCGACAAAAACAACGGGATTCACACTGTGAATAGTGTTTATCCTTTTAGTCTCCATAAGGTGTCAGAGTGAATAAAACATCAAAATAGAGCTTGTTGATCATAAAGAGAGCCGGAGGAGGATCCCCCACACCCCCGACAGAGGACACAGCTGAGACACTGATGTCCTAAAATCACAGAAATGTCTTAGAATCCTAGAAATGTTATAAAATCTGAGAAACGTCCTAAAATCCTACAAATGTCCTAAAACGGAGTCCAAGTGGATGTTTGTGCTAAATCTGAAGAAATTCCTTCAAGGTGTTTTCGAGATTGAAGAGAATGAACGGGACGAACGGACGGACGACGACCCCAAAACATCAAAAAAAAAAAGACTAAAAAGGAGGATACAGAGACTGTGCTGGGGACTACTTTCAGCAGCGTATTAATCCATATCTGGTGCATTATTGAGTTCGGTGTCAGTAGGACAGTGTATAAAATAAATAAGAGTGTGTGTGTGTGTGTGTGTTCACAGTGACGAAGAACAACTGTGATGTGTTTTTAACAGCAGTGAAGATCAGTTAATTTTCTTCAACCTCTTTTTTTAATTTCTTGCAATTTGAGGGACTTTTGTGACCGAGCTGCTCACTGTCTTTTTTCACGTTTGTGAAAGAAATCAAACCAAGTTGTTCAGACTTCAAAGGGTTAAAAAGCTTGTAAAAGGCATCTGGATGCAGCACAAGAAAACTGATGTCCAGCTAGGGTTTTAAAGGGTTAAACCGGATGAA
>NW_024656543.1:0-1418 GCF_008729295.1 Plectropomus leopardus
TCATTTATTGTGTGTGTGTGTGTGTGTGTGTGTGTGTGTGTGTGTGTGTGTTTGTGTGCAGACAGACAGCCAGCCCCATCGTGGACATAAGGTCATTTTTTAGAAAAAATAGCCATGTTCAGTTAAATTTCAAGCAATTTTATTTTTTCAAGTTAATTTATTGTTTATGTGTTTGTATGATACAGACAAGGAAAAAGACAGAGACAAACATTAAATGTTCATATGTCTCATGTTGTGCAATTCAAATAAAAATCCAAAAAATAAGTCAAAGATCCATTTTTTGGTATTTTTGGTACTCATTATAGGGGGCAGTTTTACTCCAGAAACATACATATATACCGTTTATGTGTATATGTTGGTGAGCTGCTGTATAAAAAACACGTTGTCCTACTCCAGAAATTAGTAAATTTGTCCATAGATAGCTTCAGGGATAAAGTTTGCTTTTCCATTTCTTTTATGATTCCAATTCAATTCTCTTCTGCTGTGGCTCAGCATTTAAATCACTTTTCTCAGATTCATTGGTTTATTCAGTGTTTCCCCCTACCCAAAATGTGTTATGCTTTTCTTTCAGAAATGCCTGGCTGGCTAACACTCTGGGTGCTCAAGCACCCCCAAAGCTCTGATACGAGAATCGCGCCTGGTTGAAAACCACCTAAAATACCGTGCCGAAACACGCCATAGCATAGAAAGTTTCAAAAACAGCCAAAAATACCATAATATAGCATTTCAAAAAAATTACCCAAAATGCAAGGCTTGTCAGCCAAAAGTCTCAAAATTTGACACTTCCCAAAATAGCTGAAAACAGCTGCAAACCACCTCAAATACTGTGCCAAGACCAGCCAAAGCATAAAAAGTTTCAAAAAAGGCCCAAAACACCATAAATATAGCAAGTCAAAATAATGATCCAAAATTCAAGGCTAGTAAGGCGAGTAAGGCAAAATTGACAAAATTTGACGTGTCCCAAAAACAGCTGAAAACAGATGAAAACCACCTCAATTAGAGTGCCGAGACACGCCATAGTGTAGAGAGTTTCAAAAACGGCCCACAACACCATAATATTGCATGTTGAGAAAATGATCCAAAATGCAAGGCTAAAATAAGGCATGTCGCAAAAAAGAAGAAAGAAATCCAGTCCATAGATAGCATAGGAAGTTGCAAGATCGCTCAAAAACACCATAATAAAGTATGTCGAAAAAATTATCTAAAATGCAAGGTTATAGCAAGGCAAAAATGTCAAAATTTGACCTGTCCCAAAAACAACTGAAAACAGTTGAAAACCACCTCAAGTAGAGTGCCAAGACGCGCCAGAGAATTGAAATTTGCAAAAAAACGGCCAAAAACACCATAATATAGCATATCGAAAAAAATGATCCAAAATGCAAGGCAATATTAAGGCAAAAATGTCAAAATTTGACTCG
>NW_024656544.1:0-425 GCF_008729295.1 Plectropomus leopardus
GATTCTGAGATTGGATTTTGGCTTAGGTGTTCCACCTTTCCACATCAAGTGTTTACCTGCCGCACAAAAATGATTTGTGAGTGCAATAAACGGACAGCAAAAAGGAACCAGAACACTTACAATAAATCACAACAGCAATTGTATACATGATTTTACCTGATTTTACTTCAGTGTGTAGAATGTAATTTTATGCTGTTTTCCATTCTATTTTACCTCACTTATAGTTTTTTCAGTAGTTTTCACTTTGAATTTCTGTCTGTGGTCCTCTCCCTTCTCCGTCTTCTTATGCATCTAGGTCTTTCTTGTCTGTTTTGTTGGCCACTGCTGCCTAATTGTAACTTAACTACTAAAGTGCATAAGTAATTCCTCCTCTGTTTTTGGCAGTTAAATAAATAAGCCCTCCAAAAAAAAAAAAAAAAAAAAAA
>NW_024656545.1:0-353 GCF_008729295.1 Plectropomus leopardus
ACTCATTTGAACTATAAATAGATATCTGCAAATGAATTCAGATCAGTTGAAATAAAAATAAATTAATTTAAAAAAAGCCAATATAAAACTAATCTTCAGACAACAGCCAATCGATTCTGAGATTGGATTTTGGCTTAGGTGTTCCACCTTTCCACATCAAGTGTTTGCCTGCCGCACAAAAATGATTTGTGAGTGCAACAAACGGACAGCAAAAAGGAACCAGAACACTTACAATAAATCACAACAGCAATTGTATACATGATTTTACCTGATTTTACTTCAGTGTGTAGAATGTAATTTTATGCTGTTTTCCATTCTATTTTACCTCACTTATAGTTTTTTCAGTAGTTTTC
>NW_024656546.1:0-878 GCF_008729295.1 Plectropomus leopardus
TGGATCCTGACTGAGTGAAAGTGACGAAGCGCTACGTGAAAAGCTGAATTCGCTCTTTCTTCGGTGCTTTGATGATTTAAACCTCGTGGATCCGACGCGTGCGGGAACAAAGTTTCAGGTCGAGCTCCGATCTGAGCGAGCGCGTCACCGACACGGTCAACACTCACGTCCAGCGCGTGCTCGGCCCCGTCTCCTCCAGGTGCTCCGGGGCCTCCCAGACCGAAGGAGCCTTCGCTCTGCAGCCGCGAGTTATTCTGAGCGCCGACGCTCCGCGGCGGCAGCGGACTGCCGGCGTCGCCGTGAACGCCCGAACTGTGCTGCTGCTGCTGGAGGAGGTTATGGCCGTGCTCGAGGCGTCCGGAGTGCGGCGTCTGAGGGGGACAGACACAAAGACAAGAGGACAATCTTTATTTCACGGTCATGAAAAGTCTCTGCTAAACAGCACGCAGAGGTCACGCCGGGTCAACTCGGCGCCTCGTTTTCTTGAAAGCAGCAGCCGCGCGTGACAGGCGGCGAAGACGGCCGAGCGGCTGCCTGCGACAGGCGTGACGCGTTTCGGCGAGCAAATATAAAGTCAGTCTCTGCTGTCGACTTCAGCTCCCGTGAAAAGCTCTTAACTGACGGAGCAGCAGGAGCGGACAGCCGGCACGTGTCCGGAAACCCTCCGAATCTGCAGACTCCAACTGCGAACAGAAAACACACACAGCTGAGAAAAAACCTTCCTGTGAAGTATTTCAGGCGATTCCAAAAAGCCAAATTTCGCTTGAAACGAGCTCCTTTCCAGAGAACCACACAGGAGAAAGTTTAATCTTATTTTAAATATTCTGGAGAGAAAATCAAACATGACAGAAACCTTTTTCTGAGCTGCCGTGTGTGTG
>NW_024656547.1:0-404 GCF_008729295.1 Plectropomus leopardus
TATCCTAATTTACTGATTATTACTTATTTCATTTTAAGTTCATACGTAAACACTTTCCTCTCCCTTAATTAAATTAAATCAAATTAAATTAAATGTTGTTTTATCATAAATTACTGATTATTACTTATTTCATTTAAGTTCATATGTAAAGACTTTACTCTCCCTTAATTTTAAATTAAACTAAATTATTAATTAAATTGTTATTAAATTATTTCATGTTAATTTCTGGCAGAACTTGAAAATCAGTTTACTGTACTCTTCAGCATAAAACTGTATTTTCTTCACGCTTATTTATTTACTTCAGGGGATAAAAGTGAAAAGATTTTAAATTCTGTCCTCAACTTAAGTCCCAGATTTCAGATTCAACGGTTTTATGGATTTTTGGATCCTGACTGAGTGAAAGT
>NW_024656548.1:0-759 GCF_008729295.1 Plectropomus leopardus
CAGACACTTTTTGGCAGATTGTTGTTGACCATTCCCATGCGAACGTTAACCTCCTCATTCTATCCCTGACCACAGCTCTGCCTCTGTGTTCCTGGGGCCAGATGCATAAATGATGTGTATGCATAAAAAAAATGTATATGCTTTTTCAGCACATAAACTGTTATTCATAAAAGAGACTCTGCGGTGAGAGTATGTGCATTCTCCAGAGTGGGACTACACACACTTTTAGCTGGGATAGCTGTGGTTTAATTGATAAGAAAGTAATTAAATATAAGTTGAGAGATGGAAAACAGCATTGAAGGTTGTTTGCCAACTTTGCTGATTTTTTTTTCCAGCTGACACGGCATTCTGTAAAATATCAAAGGCATTTAAACATCCATCCATTGTTGTCCGCTTATCCCAGGCCGGGACGCGGAGGCAGCAGGTGGAGAAGAGCATTTCAGATGTCCCTCTCCCCAGCAGAACAGTTAATCCTAAATTACTTACAAATGATACATTTCAGCATTATTTACACTGATCTCCCTGTAAGTGATCATTTAATTTTGTCATGTGGAGCATTTTGTAAAGATAGTTTCCACCTGAGCACTATGAATGCATCATTGACTGTCCTTCTGACTTGATGAATTATGGATACTACAAATATTCACAGCTTCACATAATGATGGCTGCTCTGGCACCATTGGAGAACCTCGCTGAAAGTCCACTTTCTTTACCGTATTTCTCACTGACTGGTGTAATAATGGTAGAGGTGCGTGTAGT
>NW_024656549.1:0-344 GCF_008729295.1 Plectropomus leopardus
TAAAAAAAGCATAATGATCCAGAAGATTTTTAACCCTTGGGGCCCACTTTAACAT
Organism: Plectropomus leopardus; assembly: GCF_008729295.1. Taxonomy (NCBI): domain Eukaryota; kingdom Metazoa; phylum Chordata; class Actinopteri; order Perciformes; family Serranidae; genus Plectropomus; species Plectropomus leopardus. Next base: position 56 of record NW_024656549.1, read on the forward strand.
TACACACACTCGTATTGTGCTGCGCACTAAATGCGCTTTTCAAAACGTTTGTATTTTGTATTTATTCATTGCTGATTTTAAAGAAAAACATTTTTTTTAAGGAAACTTTTGCCCCTTTGTTTTTTTTTTTAAAAAAATAGTATTTAGATACTAGATTTAAATGGTATTTTTTTGGCAATTTCTTAAAGAAAAACTAGGTGTTTTTATTGTATTTCTTCTAAATGGTAAAAGTTTGACAATTTAAAAAAAAAAAAAAATTCTGTGATTTTTTAAAGAGAATATGCCTTCC
>NW_024656550.1:0-220 GCF_008729295.1 Plectropomus leopardus
ATGTCCTAAATTAAGAGAATTGTTCTGAAATCATAGAAATGTCAAAAGATACTTCATCCCTAAAAATATGCTTAAATCCTAGAAACATCCTAAAATTGTAGAAATCAAAAAAATAAATTAGAGAATTGTCCTTAAATTCTAGCAACGTCCTAAAATCAGAGAAGTGAAAATAGAACTTATTTATCTAAAAAAGTGTCAGAGGAGGATCCCCCGCCCCCCG
>NW_024656551.1:0-722 GCF_008729295.1 Plectropomus leopardus
TACGTTAGAAGCAAGTGAAAAAATAAAGTGGGTTTTTTGGGGTTTTCGTTGTAATTTTGTGTGTTTGAAGACGTGTTTGTACCTGAGTGGCTTTGCTGTCTGAAGAGTCCTTGTCTCCTGAGGACAGACTGTCTCTCTTGGCACTTTGTGCTCTCTCTGAGGTCTCTGATGACGGGGTGGTCTTACCTGAGGATGAATTTAACATCAATAAATCAGAACAGGAGCGCATTTCTTCATCTGCAGTAAACACAGCAGCACTGAGCACTAGATTACAGGCGTGTTGTAGCTGCTGACGGCTGTTTTCCGACGCTTTAATGACACGATGTGGTGGTGAGAAGTAACTGCAGGATTTATCTGTTACACTTTTGTTCTAAATATGTGTTGTAAAGGTGTTTAAGACATACTTACTACACTTAATGTGAATATGACAGCACTCAGTTGAGGCTCGTGACGAGCAGAAAGTGTTTTATAAATCTTTGTAGGTATCTTAACCCTCTGAAACCTCAGCAAATTGGCTTGATTTCTTTTTTTTTTTAAAAAAACACAGAATAATGCAAGAAATTTGTAAAACTTTACGCGGACGGTTACCTAGAAATTAGCAAAAAATTCCAAGAAAAAAAAGGAAAAAAACAAACAAGTCAATTACCTGGAAAAAAAATCCTGAAAAAATTTAAATAAAATAAATAATAGTTAAAAAAAGTATATATATATTCATAATCTAA
>NW_024656552.1:0-498 GCF_008729295.1 Plectropomus leopardus
TGATTTTGTTGTCTGTTTATTTTTATGTATACTTCTCATTTACTTATGTCATTCATATATATATATTAAATGTGCTGTTAATATTTTCCAGATGTTTTGAAAATACAAATTAAAAAAATCTTAAAGAGAAAATAGTAATAACATTTTTACAAAAATAGAATAGAAAATAAGTTCTTAAAATCTATGGAAAATATATTGGTAAAAATAAAAATAATCTCTCAAACATATGCTTGTACCCATTTGGGGTTTTTTCTGTCTGTCTATTTATCTGTTCTTTTGTCATTTATTGTCTTCATACATACTTCAGTTATTCAGATATTTTGCTTTTTACAGGTGCTGTTACCATTTACCTGATGTTTTGTACATATTCATTTTGTCAATAGAAAATACATTTTCTGACTGAATGTACTTTTTCTGTATGATTGTACCCTTATTTATCTTATTTGTTGTTTTTTGTCTTGTTTTTTATTTTTACGTATACCTCTAAATGGAAAATAT
>NW_024656553.1:0-2046 GCF_008729295.1 Plectropomus leopardus
AACTATTTAGTTTCCACAGTGTATTTTAGACTTATTGTAGGAGCTGAGCTGCAAATTCACTGATTACACTCAGATACACAATCTGGACTACATTTAGGACACATGCATCAACACACACACAGTTATCACAACAGGAAGAAGAAAAGAGACTAAAATGAGACAAACAGTCCCTAAAGGGTTAAAATCTTTGGAAACTTAAACTGAATCTAAAATAAAGTTTAATCAAAGGTAAACAAAAAAAGAAAAAAAGAATTCCCTTATTAATTTTTACTTTTTTGTTTTTCCTTTCTTGTCGCCGTTATTATTGGGTTTTTAAATTTTTTGTTTCCTATTTACCTGTTTTTTTTTTAATGTTTGATCTATTAATAGAAAATCTTCATGCAAAACACACTTTCATACATTCACACACACACATAAAACTCCCACTAACTAACACGTTTCCATATTCAGTTCCTAACGTCTCTTTCATATGTTTTGTGTTGATGTTTGAATATTTTGTTGCATTTCTGTCGAATTTATCAGCCATTTGCACAACGTCACACTGACAAAATAAATTGAAATTTGCCTAAAATTTTGTGATAATTATCAGCTCATCTGGTCAGAGTCCAAATTGACGTTTGTGCCGAATTCGAGGAAATTCAGTCCAGGCGCTCTTGAGATATCGTGCTCACGAGAACTGGACGGACGGAAAGTCACAGCGACCTCAAACCATCAGATTTTAATCAGTTCATCCTTCAGTCCGAACGGACGTTTGTGCCAAATATGAAGGAATTCCCTCAACAAAATATCCTGTTCCCAAGATAAAGACGGACGAGGTCACAGTGACCTTTGACCACCAAAATCTGATCAGTCAGAAACACAGTCCGGACTAAATTTGTGCCGTGTGCATAAACACAACCAAAATTATCACAAAAAAACAAAAACGAAGAACGAAACGTGTGTAAAATGCACCAAACAGTCCCTAAAGGTTTCACTCCTGAGAATCCATCTGCGGCTGCGTCCAAACAGGAAGTCATTCACCGTGTGATCTCCACCAATCAGAGAAAAGGTCAGCGGCGGCCCGCAGGGTCCACAGAGGACTCGCTGCTGTGAGCTCACAGCGATAATTAAAAGGTGATGAAGGCGAGTGAATCAACATCCTGATCGACTCTCCTCCGGATTCCAGCAGCCGGATGCTGGCAGCAGTTTGTGCAGAGAGATCTGAGTGCAGATCAGCGTCTGTGATCATGTTTCTGTATTCAGCCGCCGTCGGGCTCCTCTGATCACGCCGAGACGTGACGAACAAACGCAGGTCCTGCTCTGAGACGACAGAGCGCGGCGGCCGGTTTGCATCCGTGAGTCCTGTTCTGAATCGCTCCTCCGGACGCCGCCCTTCACGCGGACATGTTGTCCAAACAAGTACGCAACAACTAGAGCAGTAACGTTTATTTTTAATATCAGAGCAACAAACAGAAGCCCGCTCATGTTTCCTGATGGAGATTCATCTGTATTTCCTTCTTTTACCCCAAAAAGTCTTATTTATCTTATCAATCTGAGAAAATCCACTTGATTTCTTTCCAAAACACGAGGCAATGAGCAATGGAAGAAAAAATGATCCCAAAATCAAAAGAACAAGAAAATTTCCTTAAAATTTGTTACACAATAAAACAAAATAAAACAAAACAAAAGAAAAATAAAATTAAAAAACCAACCAAACAACAAAAAAAGAAAAAGAAAATAAAAAAGACAAACTGTACTCAGAAAAAAAGTGCTCAAAATTTAAAAAATAATTCTGTAAAATTTTTAAATTTTGAAAATTTTGAAAATTACACATTTCTTCAAAGTTACTCCTTGCCTTATTTTCCCACATTTTGGAAAGAAATTTCAAAGGTTCAAATACTCGTGAAAGGCATCCAAAGTACGACAAACGTTATGTCACTTAAGGTTAAAAGATTATCGGTTGTCTCACAGCACAAGTTTGGTTCATTTTAAAAGTTTATAGATATACATATATGAGATATCATCAGATACTGACTGAACTAAGGACCGGGTACTACATGAATATTT
>NW_024656554.1:0-435 GCF_008729295.1 Plectropomus leopardus
TATTATGGTTAAGTGTCTGCTGCTGGTGTCTCAGTTTCCATGGTAACCACAGACTCCCCGCAGGTATCCGTGTTGTGAGTAACGCAGGAGGCGTGAACCCTTTGGCGTGCGCCGAAGCCATACAGGAAGTCATCAAGAAGGCGGGCCTTGATCTCAAGGTCGCCGTGGTGATGGGGGACGACCTCATGCCACATGTAAGGTCGCTATAGCAACACCACACCGCCATTATTAATTATTGATACTCGATATCGATACTAATAACGAATGTTCTCTCCTCCTCAGAGAAGCGGTCTGTCTGACGTAAAGATGGCGGACGGCAGCGGCAGACAGCAGATACCCAAAACTCTCCACAGTATGAACGCGTACCTCGGGTACAGATACACTCACATACACACTATTTAATGTCATTTTAGTTGAGTTTATTTATTTATTTAT
>NW_024656555.1:0-208 GCF_008729295.1 Plectropomus leopardus
AGCCAGCAGGCTCGTAAGAAACGATTAAGAGAAAACTTTGTCTTTCTGCACGGAGTTGTATCTTTCTCCGATGAGCATTTTCAGAGTCACGAAGCTGCCAGGTAACTGAATTTAAAAGCAACCCTCTACCAGCTTTCGCCAAAATGCCAAATAAAAATCTTAGCAAGAGAAGGTAAATAACGGGCTAGCTAGTTAGCATCTGTAAAGT
>NW_024656556.1:0-434 GCF_008729295.1 Plectropomus leopardus
ATATAGAATAACATTGGTTATCTTGAACACACCAATCCATTATTTGTAAAGTCTAAAACAATACAATTTTATGACATAGTGGAATTCCAGACAGCACAATTTCTGTACAAAGTTTTGAGCAATTTATTACCAAGTCACTTACAGAACATATTTCATGAAAGAATTGGGGGGTATAATTTAAGGGGAATGTTACATTTTAAGAGTCGCAGCTATCAAACAACAATGAAAAGATTCTGTATAACAATTAATGGGTAAAACTTTGGAATAGACTGAATGTGGATCTGAAACAATGTCCAAACATCAACCAGTTTAAAAACAAATATAAACAAATTATTTTACAAGGTACAGGGAGGAGGGGTGTAACAGTCACCTGGGGTGTGTAGGTAATGATATGTTATGTATTATTTACATGTATATTTATATGAATATATATG
>NW_024656557.1:0-207 GCF_008729295.1 Plectropomus leopardus
TAATCTCATTTCACCACGGTGGAGCGTCATTTTAACAGAATGAATTTTCATAGCAGGTGCTGTAATTACTGATTTTGCAAGAAATTAATAAGAAAGTACCAGAAAGTCCCAGAAAATTACCTGAAAATCGGTACACAAAAGACAATGTAAAAAAAAAAGAAAAAAAAGAAAAAGTTGCAAAAAAAGAAGAAAGAAATAACCTAGAAA
>NW_024656558.1:0-556 GCF_008729295.1 Plectropomus leopardus
TATATGTATAGTTTGGTCATTCACTGCACCACACTCTAGGAGTGCAGAGCGCATTCTGGGCACAGATGGAGCAGCAGAATGTCAGGCGCATTGAAAGTGAAACTTAACTATTCATTCCGCCAGGTCTAAAAGTTTGCTTTCACTCGAAACAGCTGCTCCTCTTATCCATTGATCTGATCAGCTCTGAATGGATCAACAGATCAACTATCTACACCATGAGTCACAAAGTGCTGCTGAGGAAAATAAGAACTAAAGGAGAGCTCCACCTGAGCTGCATTCACAGACTTGCAAAAACCTCAGAATTTAGAGAGGGGACACACAATGATACAAAGGGACACACACGTTTTAAAATAAATAAACGAAAGCCACACACACACTCTGATTCTGTGAGAAACACTGGGCACCACAATGCTTCATTTACAATGGTATGTTTTGACATATTTTACCTTAACTGAAAAACTGCATTTCCTGCGATTTCCACATTGCACTTGGTCATCGAAGTAGGACTTGTTTATGAAAACGTGACGGAGGTGGTTCGCCTGGAACCCCTGACAGA
>NW_024656559.1:0-433 GCF_008729295.1 Plectropomus leopardus
AATGAGTAATGAGGATACATATATATACATACACACACACATTATATATATATATATTTATATGCACATTAAACATATATATGTAGAGAGAAAGAGAGAGAAAGAGACACACACAATAACATACATTATAATTAATAAAACAAACTTTAATATTCACCATATTAGTCTTACCAATATGTATGTAGTCTGCTGCTGTGATTTTTCAGGTGCATCAAGCAGCTTATTATTGGTATATTTGGTAGTTTTACAGTGAATAAAAATACACCTATACAATACAATAAACACAGACAGTATGTGCGTGCGTGTGTGTGTGGGCGTGCATATACACACAAACACAAACAAAGACAGTTTGTAAAACTAACTTCTGCACATCTGTACTTCCTCCATTGCACATTTTGTATTCTTTATATTCTGTAATTTTGTTTTCATTTTA
>NW_024656560.1:0-620 GCF_008729295.1 Plectropomus leopardus
ACACACACACACACACACACACACACACACACACAGCCTAACAGGATTTGAGGAACAGAACAAAGCAATCCTAAAATAGATTGATTGTGTGTCACAGTGGCCTTTAGTATTTCTACTTAATCGTTGGCGGTCGGAGGATTTGACTAATTATCTGGATGAAAAACGGGCTGAAGCAGTCTGTAATTGAAAAAGCAATAATTTGACTGCGGCTGTCTGCTGCTCGGCTTCACAGCTGCTCTGACGCGCTTCACGTGGGCGAGGCGCACCGAGCTGCTGCTTCAGGTTTTCTTTTTTAATTTAATTTAATTTAACTTGATTTTATTATTTTAAAAGGAGGCGAGTTTCCAGATTTGCGCAAAACTTAAGAAATTTTAAGTTTTAAGAAAGTCTGAGGCTGTAACTGTTACTGTCTTTAACCCTTTGTAACCTGGATCAACATCACTTTTCTTGTGGTGTAAAAACATGAAGAGAAAAAAAGCAACTTGGCAAGAAAAGTTCCACAAATTTTAAGAAATTGGTAGATTTGCTAATCTATTTTTAAAAGGGCTGAGAAAAAATGTTAAGAGAACTACATTTCTATCATCATACTTATATAGTTTTAATTATTAGAGTTTGTTTCT
>NW_024656561.1:0-422 GCF_008729295.1 Plectropomus leopardus
AAACAAAAGGTAATTCAGAACTGCTTGTATGCTGAAGGCTGCAGACGTACAATGAACATGTATTGAATTCAAGTACAATTTGTGTAGATTGATTTTTGATTTACTGAGCTGCCATTTCTTGTTACATCGCCAAACAGCATTTTACCTGTAGGTTAGAGAAAAAAAGAAAGAAAAAACATAAAGATTAATGTATTTATGCAGTGTTTTTAACAGTTGAATAGTGAATAAGTTAAATAACCCCACTGAGGACATTAACCCTTTAACCTGAGCAAATTGGCTTGATTTCTTTCAAAAAGATGGGAAAAAGACAAAGAGCAGTTTACCAAGGACTGCCCCCCAAATTAATTTGAAAAAAAAAAAGGACAAGAAAATTACCTGAAAAACTGCTTAAAAATAACAATATGTCTGCAAAATAATTTTAA
>NW_024656562.1:0-757 GCF_008729295.1 Plectropomus leopardus
AGAATAATCTACAATTTAGAATCTAACAAACTACAGGCGTGAGGAGGCGCGCTGCTTTTGAATAGTCGTCTGAATGAACCACAAGTAATTTGGCTGTGAAGAGAGGTCAGATCAAAAAAAGTGATACACATTATCGCCCACAGCTCCACACTGGACAGGAGAGAACACAGTGGGGATGAGCTCCATAAAAAAATAAATCCTTTAAAATACAGTAAAATCTGGAGATATGTTGCTTTCGTGCAAATATTATAATTAATGAATTAAATATGCTTTTAGATTCTGTACAGTCATGGGCCTATCTGCTTGTATTTTAGTATTTACTTCTCTAAAGGTATGGCAATTCATAATAGCGGACTATTTTTTGAAAAAAAAAATAGATCTCCATTTAAATAAAACGGCACATTTGGATGAGTCTGTCTTGCATGTATAGCACTTGAACGAAAATTTACATTCACTAAAGATTTATAAAACACGGTTATAAAAATAATTTGCCACTTACTGGTAAGTTATATCCATAGCGCGGTGAGTCGCTTAAAATGAAAGAAAAAGTACAAAAATATTCAAAGAGAAAATCCCCGAGTCGCAGAGATGAAACATGTGGGATTGATTACATCCTATGCTGCTGCAGACTGTGCTGTGCAGTCAGTTGAGGTATGGGAGAGACGCATCGTAGAAGTTCAGGCTTGTAGTGAATCGAGGCTCGTTCATGCAGCCGGAGACTCAGACACGCCGGGAGGAGGAGGAGGAGGAGGAGGAG
>NW_024656563.1:0-629 GCF_008729295.1 Plectropomus leopardus
ACACACACACACACACACACACACACACTGACCAATACACACACGCACGTTTGTCAGTCTGCACATGTGAGGACCTGCATCAACATGATGCATTATGGAGTCCCTCACTGCGACCTCACCCGTCTTGAACCTTTAACCCTTTAGAGTAATAGCGGATGTTCATCCCTCTTCGTAGTGAAGTCCGACCAAACTGTCCTCAAAGTGCACAACGTTATGACTTCAACTTCAAACAACTTTACGTATCCCAAAAGGGCAATTCTGCCCAGACCAGACACAAACCGACAGACAACACGCAACACTCAGCAGTATTAGTACATCAGAGAAATCAGTACATGGGCCAGATACTCACTGGCACCTCGTATGGTCCCGAGCATACTGACCCACACGAATACCGGGCAGAATAAATTAAAGAAATCAAAACCACAACAAAATGTATACATTCATAGAAGATGTGTTTGGGCTGACAGCCACGTGAATAAAGAGACCCAGTAAGAAACCAACCATGCGAGTCGAAAATAAAACAGTCATTAAAAAAGACTACTGTCAACATTTAGCAGCCTTATAGCAGAAGAAATAAAAGATGTACTCATTAGTTTTTGTTTGGGGTGCTTTGTAGCGCCGGCCTGAGC
>NW_024656564.1:0-4257 GCF_008729295.1 Plectropomus leopardus
AACGGTGTCTGCCTCCCTGACCGAAAATGGAAGATGGTTCCATAGAGAGGAGCGTGGTAGCTGAAGGCTCTGGTTCCTAACCTACTTTTGGAAATATCAAGTCAAGCAAGACTTGGTAAAAAAGTGCTTAAAATTCATTTAAAAAATCATAATAATTCAGTAACTATTACATAATTATTCACAATGACATACGTAAATATGTAATTGTGAAATTAAAAAAAAAAAATTTTTTTCATTTTTTTAATATCGAATCATTTCTTGAAGATTGTGGAGCATTTCTTACCACGTTGCTCATTGTTCTTCTTTCATGTTTTTGAAAGAAATCAGACCAGCGAGCTCAGAGTTCAAAGGGTTAAAATCTTGTGAGAGCAGCACAAGAAAAGAGACGCGGCTCCAGGTTTCAAAGGGTTAAACGAGGCCACTCTCTCTGTGGTTTCCCTCGCAGGAACATGGGAGGAGTGAGCGTGCAGGACCCGTTCTCTGAAGGCAGCGATCCGGCCTTCCACAACAAGCGGGGGCCCGGACCCGGCGGGGGCCCCTACCAGCAGGGCGGGGCCCCGACGGACCCCTCGATGAGAATGCAGTATGATGCCAACAAGGACCCGTACGGAGGGCCGAGGAAAGGTGAGGAGAGAAAACCGTGCTGCTCTGCTGCTGTTTGTCGAGCGAGCAGCGAGCGTTAACCCTTTAGTTTCGCTCCTGCTGAGTCCGAACAGACTCCACGCGGAGCTCAGAGCTCACGTCAGACCCAGTTCAGGACCTGCAGCAGAGAACCAGCAGCGCTCTGGTTCCTGACCAGTTCACCTCACTGAGCTCTGCTGCCCCCCGCAGGCCCAAACCTGCACTCCTGTTCTCTCTGATTGCACACATGTTACATCACCACCGAGCATCTCCCAAAATCCTCCAGCAGCTTTTTTAGATTTTCTTCCCTTCAGATGATTTTAATTCAGAATTTACTAAATGATGCAATAAATTACAAAAATAAAATAGTTTGTTTTTATGATTCAAAACAGTTTGTCCGTTTGCATTATTTTTTTTTACTAAACGAACCAAATAAAACCTGAACAAACTGGTTTCATTTCGTTGAAAAAAAAAACATGGGAAGAGGGCAGCTCACCAAGACATGGCCCAAAAATAAAAAGAAATCAGTAAAAATCACAAAAAATTGACCTGAAAATAAGCAAAAATAAAAAAAAATACAATATAAAGATTACAAAAATCCCAATTATCTTTAAAAACTATGTGTGTGTTTTATTTATTTTATATATTATTATTTTTCCTGTCACATAATATTAAATATAAAATCATAATGATAAATGCAATTTTCTTGGCATTTTCCTGTTAAAATTTTTGTTCTGATAATTCTATCCTTTTTTAAAAATTAATTTTTAGATAATTTTCTTGTAACCTTTTACTATGTTTATGCAGTTTGTGGGACATTTTTTGTCGAGTTGGTCATTGCCTTTTTCCCATGCCCCCCGCTCAAAAAAACCCCCAATATGCTCCAGTTTTTAAAGGGTTAAACAGCTTGTGAAGACGTCTGAATGCAGTAAAGGAGACATGATGTCGCTCCAGGTTTCAAAGGGTTAATTGTGTGTCTTTACCTGCTCTTCCTCAGGTCCGGGGCCCGGCGAGGCCTTTGGTCCCGGTCAGATGCCCAGTGGTACCATGCAGGACATGTACCCCCGCGGGCCGCCCTCTGGGCCCCTGACGGGGATGGGCCCCAGGCCCCAGTACCCGTACGGCCCCGGCTACGAGCGGAGGTGAGGTCGAGGTCGAGTGTGTGACAGAAACTGAGAGAAGCTGATGAACGCTGGAGCACACTTACAGTCAACCTTTAGGCAGCATGCCGGCACCACAGAAACCAAAGAGGCCCGTAGTGTGACGTGTAACATACGTGTCAGCAGCTGTTTGTAAACAATGACATCACATGTCAATAACAACCACTCATCGTCGCTAACCGTAACGTTATCTGGCGGCTGATCTCCTCCTTTGCTCGGAGGGTCAGGAGCTCCGGGAGCTTTCACTACAAGAAAACATTTTTTTTTTTTTTTTTTTTTTCAAAATATTGCATTTTGTGTTTGGGAATCTTTTTCTTAAAACAGTTAAGGCCTGTTTTTTTTGGCAGTTTTTTTTCTTTAAAAAATATTGGCATTTTCCTTTCTTCTTTTTTCGGAAAGTGTTTTTTCATGAAAAAATCGCCTTTTTTTCTAACATTTTTGGTGCCTTCAAATTTTTTTTCTTTAATTAATTTTTTTTGAAACAGAGTGGCGAGGCAGATTAATGGCGGTGTAAAAGGGGCCAATATGTGTAAAATCTCTGTACACTGGTTCAAAAAGTGTGAAAAGTGCACTTTTCTATACAACAAGAGATGATTTTTGTAAATTACATCAGAAATTTGGGCTACAACAGAAAACTTTCTGACTGGTTTGGCCTGATTCGTTTTTGGCTCCATAATTAATTCTAATAAATGTTTGTGTCCTAAAATCCTAAAAAAACATGCTGAGAACTCCTCAGAAGCCTTAAACGGTAAAACGTGTTGGAAACGTCCGGTTGTCTCGTCTCTCCGTCCCGCAGGCAGGATCATGTGATGGGGCCGGACGGCGGCATGGCGCCCCCCGGAGGTCAGAGCAGCGCGGCTCCGTCTGGAAACGAGTCGGCCATGTTTCCCGCCAGCAGATACCCCCCCCACCAGAGGTGAGAGCGTGCGCGGCGTTTACCTGCTGAGTGTTTAATGTTTGGTCCGCGCTCTGACAGGAAATTAACCTGTTGGTCGTCTCCGCAGACACGACGCCTACGCACAGCAGTATCCTCACAGCATGGCCTACACTTCCCATCAGCCCCTGTACCCTCAGCAGCAGGTGAGCTCCCAATGCCAAATAAACAAATATTTTCTGTTTATTCAAACGTTTAAAATCATTCACTTAAAAAACAACATTTCTGAGTCAACAAATAATAATTGACAAATAACGGAAACATTCAGATGTTTTTTTTCATGAATTTTCAATAAATCAGCAAACTTCGATCAGAGGCCCTTCAAAATAAAATGAGCTTCACTTATTGCATATTTCATGTTTATGGAGAGAAGATTTCAGTCTGACAGCTGATGCTCTGACTGACTTATTGTGTCCAAAAATATGAATTCAAAAAGACAAAAAGAGTGTCTTTTTTCTGTCTTTGGCTCCTTTACAGTGACGTTGTGGAGCTGCTCGAGCATAAACCACTCTTTTATTTCTATTTTTGTAAATTTTAATTCCCACTATATTTTTCCCTTTTTATGATCACCTTTGAAACAATACGTTCAGTTTGTACATAAAGCGGCAAGTAATGACCAAAATGTACAAATAAAAATAATGAAACAAGTTGGTCAAACATCACTTCAGTTACAGCGACACAATCACGATAAAAGAGGAATATATATATATGAATAAATGTGTAGATAAAAAGAGATAAATAAAATAGGGGAAAAATAGGAAAACGAATTACTTTTTGCAGACGGAGGGAGGACATGTTATAGAATAAAAAAAGCCTGAAGTTTTGAAAAGCAAATAAAGTTTTTTTTTAAATTTGTCAAAAACATTTCAAAGAAAAAAAGAGCTAAAAACTGTGAACACAGTTTTACCTCCTAAGTTCAAAAGTTGTCAGTTAAATAAATTTTGGTTTTGGTTATTTTTTGTCACATTTTTCTGAGTTTGATATTAAAGTTTCGTATCTGGATCGAATGTTTTCAGCTTGAATTTCTGTAAATGTTGACAAACGTCTCTCCTGGTGTCATTCTGCCGGTCAGTCGTCATGGTAACGGGCTGGTCTTTTCCCTCCGCTGTGTCTGCAGGGCTACAAGCGTGCGATGGAGGGCGTTTACCCACCTGCTAAGCGTCACGAGGGCGAGCCGTTCGGCGTGCAGCCGTTCGGCCCCCAGCAGCCCGACATGTTCGGCCCCTACAGCGGAGGAGCCGGCAGCGGCTACATGGGCCCCGAGCGGCGGCCGGTGCAGGGCCAATACCCGTATCCGTATCCCCGGGAACGTCAGGGGCCCCTGCAGCATGGCATGATGGCCTCGGGACCGCCAGCGGTGTCGGGGGGCCCCGGGGAGGGGCCGCAGCCCAACATGTGGCACCCCAGGACAGACATGAGCTACACATACAGCCGGCAGGGCCAGGGGCCCCCCTACACCGCCATGGGCCGAGGAGACGACCAGGAGAGCCGGGCCCCCCAGGACAGCCAATGGCCCCCCAGTCACCCGGGCCAACGCCAGCC
>NW_024656565.1:0-946 GCF_008729295.1 Plectropomus leopardus
GGGGGGGGTAGAAACAGCTGATGGATGTTCAGCTGACCGAAGACGTCTGCGCCTCAGACAGCAGCAGTGCACTGTGGGAAAACCCTCGTCTCCAGGCTTTCCCAAAAACTCCACACCGCTTCCTGCCCAGCGGCCAGCTGTTGCAAATTATACTGATGTGAGAGTGTGTGTTGGGGCGGGGGCGGGGGGGCATCTGGTCGGGACTCATTGTTTTGAGCCGGAGGAATGAGCTCGGCGTGGGAACCTGCGATGTGAGGAGCTTATGAGAGCTGCACAGCTGGAGCGGCGGCTCGGAGCCGGTGACGGCTTATTGCAGCTGATGAAAGAGACGGACGCTCTGAGGCCTTCGCCCAAAACTCACGGAGAGGCATCTTTTCATTACCAACAGCCTGCCTGCAGGAGGGGCCACAGAGGGGCCACAGAGGGGCCACAGAGGGGCCACATTTCTTTAAGAGAAAACTCAAGAACCTGCTTAGTTTGGCTTTTAATTGAAATTTACCTGTTTATTTATTGACTACTTTATTTCTACATTTTAGTTATACGAGATGCTTTATTATTTTATTGTTTTTACCATTTTTATTTGTTATTTGATTTGTTATCCTTTTATTTTTATTTATTGGCTTATTCACTTGTTTATCTATGTATTAATGTTATTTATGAATAATATTACATGTATTTATTTGGATGTTTTCACCTGTAGGTTTTTTCCTGCCTCTGGTGTTTCCATGAGTTTATTTGATGTACGATGGATGTACGGCTACATTTTAATTGAATTTTACCCGTTTATTTATTGGCTATTTATTTATACATTTAAGTCTGTTTTACTGGATGCTATATTATTTTATTGTTTCTAACATTTTTATCCATTATTTGTTATGTTATCTATTTATTTTTATTTATTTATAATTTATTCATTCATTCATTTATTTATTCTCAATAAATGTAT
>NW_024656566.1:0-207 GCF_008729295.1 Plectropomus leopardus
TTTTTTTCGCACCACCATCGATTAATCGAGGAAATATTCGGTTAGTTACAGCCCTGCACTCGTGTGACTTCACACTCTTATTCTGAAAGAGCTAACCGGAAGCCCTGCTCTACCCTGTTTACCAGCGGTCTCCTCCTCTTCCTCCTGCTCCCCCTCCTCCTCCCCCTCCTCCTCCTCCTCCTCAGCATCACCGCATCCTCGCCGTCT
>NW_024656567.1:0-373 GCF_008729295.1 Plectropomus leopardus
TCTCTTTAAAATGTTCTTTTCTCAAAATACTATTACACATACTCGGAAATCAATGAACGCTGTATGGGTGACAGTGCGTATAGTTGAGTAGTGTGCTGTTAGAACTGCCATTAAAGGTCCACTGTATAGGATTTAGGAGGAGGTATTGGCAGAAATGGAATATTTGCAATCTGCAGTCACACCACTAGATGCCACTAAATCTTACACAGTAGACCTTTATTTAACCCTTTGAAACCCAATTAAATTGGCTCGTTTTCTTTACAAAAACATGCAAAAAAGGAGGAGGCAACTTAACAAGAAATGACAGAAAAATTAACTAAGAAAGAATAAAAAAGTCACAAGAAAATTACCTGAAATTAACAAAAAAAAAAAA
>NW_024656568.1:0-218 GCF_008729295.1 Plectropomus leopardus
ATCATGTTCCAGTGGGAATATTTATAGTATTTTCTCATACTATTTGTGTTATTGTAATTTTTAGCTTTTTTTCACAGGTCATTTCCTTGTTTGTTTTTTTACTTTGTTCCTGAAAATGTTTTTTGAAAATTTTCAGGTAATTTTCTTGTAACTCTTTACAATTGTCTTGTTAATTTTGGGATCATTTCCATTTCAAACCAATTTGCTCAGGTTTCAAA
>NW_024656569.1:0-648 GCF_008729295.1 Plectropomus leopardus
AGCATATAGCATATATCATTTTTTTCAGCAAAATTCATATTAATTTTTACGTGTGTTGCTACTTTTGAGGCCATTTTCTTGCTGTTATGATTGAAATAATTTTTGATAAAACTTTTTTCATTAAAAAAAAAGACAAAAAGAAGACTTAAAAGCAGGCTGAAATGAAACGTACCAACCAAAAAAAAAAACCCCAAACCAAACAAGGAACAAACCAGGACTCAAACACAGAGAAAAAAAAGAAGCAGCACAGAGAGCAACACATGGACTGACAGGGAACAAAGAAACACAGGTTTTTATACACAGAAAACTAATCACAAGAACACAAGAACAATCACGAAACACAAGAATGGGCCAACAATGGAGATAATGGGGGTGTGGCAGGTAACACCAGAGTGGAGCAAACGAGACTAACACATGATAGGTGTGTATGGAAACCTCTGGAACAGGGATGGACTAACAAGACTAATAGGAAGCAGGTGTGTAAGGAAACAGGCAGGAAACCAGAGACCAACATGGAAGCTACAAAGAAGATGGGTTGCATTTTTGCACAAAGAGCGTTTAAACAAGAGGTTGATAGCAGTTTCGTGATATGTATTACTAAGATAAAATCGAAAAAAATAAAATAAAATAAATAAATATATATGTGTG
>NW_024656570.1:0-253 GCF_008729295.1 Plectropomus leopardus
AAGGATGACAAGTCAAAAGTGGCGACCTCTGACCTTCAGTGACACTCGAGCCTCCTGTTTAACTGCTTATTTTACTTTATCAGATTATTTTTTACCACACAAACATGAGCAGAAGATATCACACTAACAAAAATTGATGTATTACACATTTGTGATAATCTCAGTATCTTGGCTGATTAAAAGTACATAAGTAAGCTTAACTGATTATTATTTACATACATACATAAATTCATTTGGGTGAATGACTACCCTC
>NW_024656571.1:0-209 GCF_008729295.1 Plectropomus leopardus
AAGAGAAAGAAAATTATCGAAAAACTGGGGAAACTTACAAAACATACAATTACTAGAAAATTATAATTATTTTAATCTTATATGTAAAATCATGTTCCAGTGGGAATATTTATAGTATTTTCTCATACTATTTGTGTTATTGTAATTTTTAGCTTTTTTTCCCAGGTCATTTCCTTGTTTGTTTTTTTACTTTGTTCCTGAAAATGTTT
>NW_024656572.1:0-222 GCF_008729295.1 Plectropomus leopardus
TATCACACTAACAAAAATTGATGTATTACACATTTGTGATAATCTCAGTATCTTGGCTGATTAAAAGTACATAAGTAAGCTTAACTGATTATTATTTACATACATACATAAATTCATTTGGGTGAATGACTACCCTCATATATTTGTATTTAAAGATACTGATTTTAAAACTTGACCACTGTTGGAAACTTAAAACTAAAGAATTATAAATTGACAAAAATG
>NW_024656573.1:0-274 GCF_008729295.1 Plectropomus leopardus
GTAAGAAAGTTTGCTAGATATATCAAGACATTTATGGGTGTAAAAATTGCCTCTGAATTGAGTAAGAAATATAAAGTAGCATGAAAAGAAAATATTCAAGTACCTCAAAATTGTACTTGAAACTATATTTCACCCACTAAATGACCATTTGTATGCCACCTCATTATGATGGTATACCTTGAATTTGTAAAGAAAACTTTATTTTTCTCACATGCCTCCACAGGAAATGACAAACTTATTAAATTATTAATTGATTCAGGACAACATTTAACAA
>NW_024656574.1:0-325 GCF_008729295.1 Plectropomus leopardus
CCTCTCACAAATGAGAAAACGTTGAAATCACGAGAAAAAACGAACAATCAAACAAAAAACCATCTCACTCGGGGGTTTGCTCTGATAGCCTGCGCTGGTCTGGTGTGACTCGTTGCTTTTGGGGACTAATTTCAGCTAAAGTTAACGCTCATGCTCGTGCTACTGTAACACTTATCGTCATAGTGATTTTCATCATCAATATATTCTCCCGTTTAGTTTCTAGATTTATTGTTTAATCAATGAAATGTTTAATGAAAAGCCATTAATATGTCCAAGCTCATGGTGATGTCTTAGCTGGTCAACAGTCCAAAACCATACACATTAC
>NW_024656575.1:0-1703 GCF_008729295.1 Plectropomus leopardus
ATGTGGTTTAATGGTGTTTTCTGCTGTTTTTGAGACATGTCACATTTTGACATTTTTGCCATACTATAGCCTTGCATCTTTGGCCATTTTTTCGACTTGTAAAATTATGATGTTTTGGGCGTTTTTTGAAACTTTCTTTGCTTTGGCGTGTCTGGGCAGGCTATTGTTGGTGGTTTAATGATGTTTTCAGCTGTTTTTGGGACATGTTATTACTTGACATTTTTGCTATACTATAGCCTTGCATCTTTGGTCATTTCTTAGACATGCAAAATGATGGTGTTTTTTGCCTTTTTTGAAACTTTCTCTGCTATGGCATGCTTCGGCAGGCTATTTAATGCGATTTTCAACTATTTTCAGCTGTTTTTGTTATGTTATTTTTTGACATTTTTGCCGTACTAACGCCTTTGTTGTTTGGTCATTCTTTGACATGTCAAATTATGATGGTTTTGCCCCTTTTTGCAACTTTCTTTGCCATGACGGTACTTGACAGGCTATTCTAAGCTGTTAATAGCTGTTTGTGAGTTTTTATTTACTCATGGTTCACCAAAGCCACCCAGGAGTTCGCTTTTCTCCAACAACCTGTTTTTTATTTGTATTGTTTTGGGGTTTTTTTTGGCACTCACAACATAATAAGAAGGATAAAGAGGCACTCACCCAGAGATCTTGGAAAAAGGTTAAAACTGCTCGAGGCAGACTTTATTCAAAGATAAAAATGTTGAAAGCATAAATCAAAATCAACAGTTGCCTCACTCCTTGCAGGAATTAAATATACCATCAAACACAGAGTCTCAGCAATATAAGGCAAAAGCACAAAAAGCTGCAGAAAGTACACACAGTAATCTGTTGATCCTCTTTTATCTTGAGATCCGTTACGTCATTGCTCTGTCCACGGTCCGTCTCTCCTCAATGGCTGGCCTTGGGTTGCGTGTTGAAATGGAAATTTACTCCTCCTCCTTGGTGTGTTGTGTTGGAGTATAAACGTCCTCCTCCTGCTTTTGGGAAGATTCCACCCCATTATAATGTTTTTCCCATACTATAGCCTTGGTTTTTTGGTCATTTTTTTGATATGAAAAATGATAGTGGTTTTGGCCCTTTTTGAAACTTTCTTTGCTATGGCGTGTCTCGGCAGGCTATTTTGTGTGGTTTAATGGTGTTTTCAGCTGTTTTTCGGACATGCCATATTTTGACATTTTTGCCATACTATAGCCTTGCATCTTTGGCCATTTTTTCGACTTGTAAAATTATGATGTTTTGGGCCTTTTTTGAAACTTTCTTTGCTATGGCGTGTCTCGGCAGGCTATTTTAGGTGGTTTAATGTTGTTTTCAGCTGTTTTTGAGACATGTCACATTTTGACATTTTTGCCATACTAGCCTTACGTTTTTGGTCATTTTTTCAACATGCTAAATTATTATGTTTTTGGCGCTTTTTGAAACTTTCTTTGCTATGGCGTGTCTCGGCACGCTATTTTATGTGGTTTAATGGTGTTTTCAGCTGTTTTTGGGACATGCCATATTTTGACATTTTGACATTATTGCCATGCTATAGCCTTGCATCTTTGGCCCTTTTTTCAACATGCTAAATTATTATGTTTTTGGCGCGTTTTGAAAGTTTCTTTGCTTTGGCGTGTCTCAGCAGGCTTTTTTATGTGGTTTAATGTTGTTTTCAGCTGTTTTGGGGACATGTCATATTTTGACATTTTTGC
>NW_024656576.1:0-287 GCF_008729295.1 Plectropomus leopardus
AAAAAACAAAAGAAAAAAAATGCTGAACATTTCTAAAGAAAACATGCCTACCAAACCCATGCTTGTTTAAAAATAATTTTACAAAAAAATTCCCCCAATTTTACATTTTCTGTAAAAATTGCCAAAACATTTACAAAAACAGAAATCACTGAAAAAGTTTCTATAAAAAACCCTGAATAAATACCTTTTTTTTTTTAATTGGCAAAAAATACCAGTTTTTGGGGTTGGAATTGTTTTTTGTTTTTTTTAAAAAGGATAGTAATATAGTAAATAAATACATATTCATA
>NW_024656577.1:0-540 GCF_008729295.1 Plectropomus leopardus
TGTGTGTGTGTGTGTGTGTGTGTGCTTGGTTTGCTATACTTGTACAAACCCTGTGTGTAACTCTTTATCCTATTGAAAGTTGCATAAATCAGCTTGAATTTTTTATTTCTTTTCAAAAACATGGGGAGAAGGCAATGATCAACGAAAGAAGAAAATGATCCAAAAATTATCAAGTTGAGGGGCACCTGGTGGCTCAGTGGATAGAGCTGGCGCCCCATGTACAGAGGCTGTGTCCTCGCCGCAGCGACTGCGGGTTCGACTCCGGCCTTGGCCTTTTGCTGCATGTTATCCCCTCTCTCTCTCCCCCTTTCACACTGGTGCTGTCCTATCAATTGAAGGCAAAAACACCCAAAAAATATCTTTAAAAAAAACAAATATCAAGTTGGTAAAACTTAACTTAAAACCTAAAAATTTAAAAAAAAGAAAGAGAGAAATAAGAGGTCAATTTCAGAAAAAAGAAAATATAAAGTAAAAAAAAAAAAAAAAAAGAAAGAAAACTACCTGAAAAAAGTGCAATAGAATTATGGTAGTTATCCAAAT
>NW_024656578.1:0-584 GCF_008729295.1 Plectropomus leopardus
GGTTACTGATGCTAATGTGTTAGCATCGCTATCTGGCACAAAGACACAAAACACACCAGGGACACAGAGAGACAGACACTGAGACACCAGGGACACAGAGAGACAGACACTGAGACACCGGGGACACAGAGAGACAGACACTGAGACACTGGGGACACAGAGAGACAGACACTGAGACACTGGGGACACAGAGAGACAGACACCGGGGACACGGAGAGACAGCTCGCTGGCCGGGGAGCTGCTCCGGTCGTTACCTTGACGCGGTCCGGGTCTGCGGGGAAGCTGAAGAACCTCTTCGGTTGTCGGCTAAACGCGCTCCGGTTCCCGCTCACGGCGCGGTTCGGACACCCGGAGACCACACACTTCACCATGGTTACCGGCTGTCCTCCGGTCTCTCTCTCACACACACACACGTTAACAAGCGTCAGGATTCACCGCGAGCACACACAAACACATACCTGGCCGGTCTGTTTTGATCGTGTTTCAAGGTGTGTTCACACCGGAAGTAAATGTTTGCGACCCGGATGTACAACAGTGGAGGGAAGGTTGTTTTTTTTTAAACCCGTTTTTTAAAAAAAAGTATG
>NW_024656579.1:0-387 GCF_008729295.1 Plectropomus leopardus
GTGTGTGCGTGTGTGTGTGTGTGTGTGTGTTTGCAGAGTTGAGCCTGATAGATGTGATAGACCACAGAGTCTCTCTACTGGTCATGAGGCTGGAGGACAGGGAGTCTCCACCTGCTGCCTCCACTTTGGGGGATTTTAGGACATTTTAGGGCATTTCTAGGATTTCAGGACCTTTTCTGGGATTTTAGGATGTTTCTCAGACTTAAGGATATTTCCAGGATTTAAGGATGTAGCTAGGATTTTAGGACATTTAAGGATTTGTCAATGTTTCTCGGACTTTAGGATGTTATAGGATTTCAGGACCTTTTCTAGGATTTTAGGATGTTTCTAGGGTTTTAGGGTATTTCTAGGATTTGAAGATGTTTCTGGGATTTGGGGAAATTTCTC
>NW_024656580.1:0-227 GCF_008729295.1 Plectropomus leopardus
TTTGACAATGACTTTCATTATTACACTCTCCCCACCTTGACACACACTGACACACACACACACACACACTCTGAACAGAGAGGAGATTGAGAAGCAGAAAGCGAAGGAGCGCTACATGAAGTTGCACTTGGCAGGAAAGACGGACCAGGCCAAAGCCGACCTCGCTCGCCTCGCCATCATCAAGAAACAGAGAGAAGAGGCGGCAAGAAAGAAAGAAGAGGAGAAAA